>NW_004567108.1:29310813-29594430 GCF_000260355.1 Condylura cristata | reverse complement strand
TTTAACCTGCTGCACCACCAGGGAGGGCCTGCATTCTGATATTTTTTAATGGAATTATAGCTATTATCTAAAGTGTCACAAAAAAGATATCATCATTATTTTTCTCGAAACATGATGAAGTTTTCAATCTTTACTTTCTGAAATTAGAATGAGTCTTTAGAATCTTAAACCACTCATTTGTTTGGACAGATATTTTATGATAAAATTAAGCACCATGACTAACTTTAGTGAATGCTTTTGGTATTTGTAAAGCCAAATACCTTGTTGCACTAGCATATACATTCAATATTCTCTTCATGTATAGATACAAATGCCTTGTTGGATTCCATAGAACATATGGATCCAACCCAAATATCATTTATTAGCCTGATAAATTACAGAATTTAGAATTCCAGCTACAGCTGTTCTTTATGAGGTTCAAAGACCAAACAATTAGACAGAAATAAATTTACATTTCTAAATACTCAACATAAGCGGTCTGGTCTTCCCCATTTTGTAGAACTCTATAGTTAAGGACCCATCTTCTGAGGCAGTGTCATCTTGATGCCCAAAACAGATAAAACTGGAAAATTTAACTATCCAGATGTCTCTAATGTCTGTAGTCTGGGTTTTAGGTAGATGAAATACTTTGGATACTGAGAACTTCTCTTTGTTATATATGACTTGAATCATTTATATGTTGTACCAAAGTTAATTTGAGAATCCTTTCCACTGAGAAGTAATCACATTCATATCAAAACACAATCTTGAGTATGACTGACTGGGAGCCTTGCCTTAAATAAATTTATAGACACAATCATCCAAACCTAAGGAAAATTTTATAAGAGCTAAATTATATATATGCATATATAGACATATTTGTATATAGAAACATATATGCACATACACAAGTCTACATACATATTGTTTCATGTATAAATATACATATATAAAGCAACAAGAAGTCTATATATCAAACTTCATTAAAGAAACCATTTATCTTGCCATTCTCTTGTTGAAAAGTTAATAACACTATCACTTTTCAGTGAAACCTAAAGAATTTTAAGCTGTACAATCTTTTGACTAAATGGAATTTTACATAGAAAACTATTATGTAAATATAAAAGAACAGGGCAAAAGAGAACTCAGGTGAGTCTAATTTCAACAACTCATTAGCAACAATCAGCTCCTTCGCAGTAGATGCCTCCCAAAATGAAGTGGAGGTATAAATTACCAGTGATCTGAAAGATATCTGGAATAGGGAAAGAGTAATACTGTAGAAAAAAGAAACCATTGTGGGCCCTCCCTGGTGGCGCAGCAGGTTAATACACAGCACTAAGAAGCTAAAGACACCTCAGCATGAGTTTGATCCCTGCCCCAGAGGTGACCCACATAGTGTGGCAGACCTCTCCTGACCCGCCCGCTGCTCCCCTCAGCAGTGTACTTTATCGACCTGCCTATTCTGCTCCCCACTCTGTCTTCAGTGAAGCCTCTCACCACCCTCCCCTGCACCTCTGGCCTGTACCCCAGTCTTGTATGCATAAATAAAAATATCTTAACATTGTGTTCATCATTTAATTTTATTTTTGAATTTTATTACTTTATTTCATTTTAAAATCAGCATCTACAATTTCCAAACAAAAATTCATATTATAAAATGTTTTCTACTGTGTTATAGAAAATACAAATCAAACTGGTTTAAAGAGCAAAACAAATTTATCTGGCTCATATGTTTAAAATATTAGGAACAAAATAATCTTTATATGTGATTAGATCAGCAATCTTACTCTTTTTCTCTGAAATTTTTTTTTAAGTTAATTTTCTCCAGATGCAGCCTCAGTCTTAAATTGATTTGGCTCCTATAAAACAAACAAAATTTCCTCAATTCCAAGCTTTCCATTATCATAAAGAAACAAGTATTTTACTTCCTTCAAACACTGAAACAATATCGTATCTTTCACTACAATTTAATGAATTCTGTCACTCCCTCAATTCATAGCTAACTGAAGTGGAAGGAGAAAAGAGATGCCATTAATCTAGTGATTCTTCATCTGTTACACCTGAGGAAGTTTTAAAATACCCGAGTGGAAGAGCAGGTGGGGCAGCTGAGGAAGATAGCATCAAAGGAAGTTTCTGTTTCGTTCCCAAGAGGAAAAACTGTATACTCCAGTAGTTTCGGAAGTTAGAGGAGCTTTGACTTGGAGGGAAACCAAAACACCTCCTGAATACTGGAATCTCACAATGACAGCATGTGGCAAAGAGAGAATAAGAACATCCAGCTCTGGAAAACAAAGGTGAGTGGAGAGAGGCATCAATCGGTGCAAAATCTAAGGTTCATACCTGTACCTGGGGAGAGCAGAGTTGCTGGCTGTGGATCTAACCATGGAGTGGCATGCATGGAGGTGCTGGAGGCAGCCAGGTGGACAGGGCCTGTGTACAGCATGATTCTGGAAATCACAGGGACATGTGAAATGGTAACCACTAGGGAGCTTTTGTGTCTCTTTTCTGGATTAAACTTTTCAAGCAAAGAAGTGAGGGATCACTGTGTCTCTCACCTAAGACAAAATCATGTCAGGATCTTATCTGTGGCAGGAATGTGAAATATCAGGTAGCCAATTTCTGTTGAACATGTTGAAATCATAGAGAACTAGAGCCATTTGTTCTGCCCCTACACTACCCCTGAGAAAGGTGTTTCTAGGTGATATCAGAATAAGTCTAATCTTTCAGAATTCATAACCTGAAAGTATATTGAGAAGAAAATATTTCTCAGTATAAATGAGCATCTCAAGGAGTTCATGCCCTGCCTTGTGTTTTTCTTGAAGGAAGATAAGCTTTTCACAGACAACACACAAATCAACCCTGAGCCTCTAGCACTTCATACTAAGTAGTTTAGTGCATATTTTCACATTTTCATTAAGAGTCTGCATATTTTCCAATCACTTTAATGATTTAAAAAAACTGCAGAAAAATACAATCATGTCATTTATTTGTTATCTGTAATAATGGGACTTAAATTTGATTTCTTTGTTACAAATGTGACTAAGCAATTCGTTACTTACTAGAAAATTACTAGATAAAAGAAAGCAAACATTTCCTTATTGGAAAGTCAATAAATATATTTTTTCTCAATTATGGTTTAAAAGTACATCTAAGAGCATGACTAAAAATAAGGTTCTTAGCTCCTCATTTTATTAATTTTGCCATTTGATTTGGCAAGCCAGTTTTTCAGAGCACTGATGTGTGTGTAAAAGAGCTTATTTTGTGTTTTTTTAATAAAAATAAGTTTCAACCCATGATTTATTTCATGCAAGTAATTAAATACCAAATTACAATATATGGTAAGTAGAAAACTGCTAATAGAACATGCTATAAAACTTGAGGAATATTAAAGTGTGCATATGGGTTCAGTTCAGTTAACAGAAAAATTGGATTCTAATCATTTACTCTTGATAGCAATTTTGCCCTCTGTTCTTGGGTTCTCCTGGTATAACAGTACAAGACAAGCTATCTTTGCAATATACCACCTGGGAGCATGCCTTGCACAAAATCTATTATTTGCTTAACAGTTTTATGCATGTTCCGTGCATTATTTGAAAAGTCTTCAGGTGCATATTTGACATGTTACCAGGGGATTCTGCTTCTGCAACTTTTCAATAAAAGTGGCACATAAAACTAAGACTATAAGAAGGTTTCTGTGGAGTAGCATATCAAAGTAGCTACATTAAAAATGGAAAGCTTATTCATCCTTCGTAAATTCCTGACTAATCACTATGAAAGTTAAAATACTAATTAGCAGCATAATCATTTGAAGACAGTAGAGAAAAGTTTCATGCCAATCTTTCTTCCATTAAAAAAAGCTTTTCTATACCAGTTATTCAGACTACACTATTTTTATTAACTTCCTTTTTTTGTCAGAAAAACAGAAAGCAGAAAGCATGCTGCTTTAGTAATGGTAATAAAGGGCCTGAAGACATTACTGATGCTATACCAATGTACATTGGAAAGAAAACAAGTTTTAGATGTTATTATATATTATAATAATATCTCTCACAAAATGTCATTAAATTTTTTGCCAAATTCAATTTCCACTGTATTTTTTTTTAATTTCAATTAAGCCTAAATTGTAGAAACAGTATTCTAGATATTTCCTAAAATGGAATTTTATTTGATAGCAAAGGAATTATAGCTACTCTACTGTCATAAAAGAAAAAATCACTTTACTCTCTGCCACTAATTCATCGTGTCACATTTGTACATATTGAAATTAAGTGGTGTAATCACATAGGCTAATAATATATAGGTACTTTTCAAAGAGTTTACTCATATCATCTCTTAATACCACAACAACCTTATGATGTATATAGTTTGTTATTCATTTCCACTTCACAGATAAAGAGACTAAGGTCCAGGGTTGATGAGTAGCAGTGCATGGATTTGATCATACAGGCTGGCTCCAGAGTATTCTTATGCCCACAGTGGTTATGAGTCTCTGCATTTAAGACACATGCCAAACAGCAAATGGTGGTATAAAACTTCAGATGTCTGAAAAGATATTAATTTTCCAAATGAACTATCATCACTTCTTTCCCCCTCCCCAAACCTATAAATGCCACAACTTTGGCTATGAGCCACCTCTAGCAATAGTAATCCCTTTGCCTCTTATTCAGTAATGCTCACAAAAACTCAAGTTCTATAGAATATTAATGAAGTCATAATAAAGTTGACATTCATTAAAAACCTTTTCATCTAGAGGTCACAATACTGTTGGAAGTTAGACTCTTAGAACTTCTTGTAGATTTCCTTACTGCCTTGACTACTGTGCATTAAAACTGGGAAGACAAAAAAAAAAAAAAAAAAAAAAGGCAGCTTGCAAGTTGGTGTATTTGTTTTAAATTGCTTCTAAAAAAAATTGCCAAATATTAGAGGTTCAAAACAGTACCCTCCTATTCTCTCAGTTTCAGGTGGTCTGGCTTTCAGGTGTTCTTTATCTGGACCTTGTGGAGTGAATTCAAGGTGTAGGTGGAGTTGTTATCTGTACTTCTTCTCAGATTATTGGCTGTATTGTGTAGTAGAACTGAAGTCCCCAATTTTCTTGCTGCTTGTCTGTACATAGTCACTCTCAACTCTAGAATGCTACTCTCAGATCTTAGCTAGATAGTTCTTATTTTCAAGCCCACCAAAATATCTCTTCAGGAATGTTCTTGTTTGATTAAGGACCCAACTGATTTAGAGCAGGTGCATTCAAAGAAAATTTTGTTTATCTCGGTGTCAGCTGATACAGGGCCTTCATTTTCTCTGCAAAACTCTTTCAACTTGCTCTATTCTGCTAGTAAAGATTAGTTCCCTAACTCAAAGAGAGGTGATTATCAAAGAGTTGTTTTTAAAATTCAGATTCTACCTATTAACAGTTAGGATTCTAATGGAGGAGAAATTACAACTTACACATAACCTATGTATTTTATATTTAAGGTAAAATAAATGTAAACACTTTGCATGTGAATCTTTTAAGTCACAAGAATCTTCTCTATTTAGACTTTTCTTTGTGAGAAAATAATTTTGAAGATGGTTAATAATTCACTTATTCATTTTTTGGTCCACAGTTATATCCACAAATACTTATTTATAAAGAACTTGTGGATGTTTACCCAATGAGCTTTAACATTGTGAGTATGTGTGTGAGAGAGTGGGAAAAAGGGAGAGAGATTTTACTTTATTATACTTTTATTTCATTTTGATACTCATGTAACTTATATATCTCTAAGGCACCAAAATTTATTACATGAATATGGACCATCTATTGATTTTGATGAATGCATTTTGTAAAAGATAATTACATTGTTTTTATAAAAACTGGAATTTGACTATATTCATTTTTTTCAGTAAAAATGCATATATATTTCCAATGAATAGTTATACTTTAATTTTAGTCCATACTAGAATTATCTTTTTCAGCTAACACAACAAAAAAGGAAATTTTAAATCAAATATCAACTTTAATTAAATATTAGAAACAAATAATTTTTGATGCTAAGTGGTTTACTTATTTAATTCTTGTAAAGCCTCATTTTCAACATAAAGAATATGAGGTAATAGAGGAGTTGGTGACCTGTCTGATAAAGGTGATGTGTAATAGTCAAGAACTACTGTAATACTTTTCAATTTTTTTAAAACTTTTAAAGTTAAAAATTAAAACTAGTTTATTTTGAAATTTTCATAATAATCAAACATAGCATAACAGCTCATCACAGTGGGTACTCAGTAAATAAACATTTCTATAATCTCCACAGAAAAACTGATCCTGAAGTATATTGCTAGCCATTAAAAAAATCATGTGTCATGCAATATGTTTGTAAGTCTCTAGTCAAAATTAAAAATAGCTTATTTCATGTGGCATTTCTGAGAACCTAAAATGTGATAATTTACTAAGAATAGGGTATGATTTGCTCTACTTTTCAAAATTATTAAATTGAATAACTTTCCTTTTTCATATCTTTCCTGAAGAAGTGGAATTTATCAAAAATATGTTTACAAAACTGCTTTTAAATTTCATATACTCTTTGGTAGTTACTTGTATGTTCTTTGATGGTACTGGACTTTGGAAAACAATATGTCATTTCAATTTGTAGTTTTTGTGCTTTATTTTTTGTCCCATGAGGGAAGAAATTTGATTATAAATCCACATATTTCCACAGCAAATGAAAAACTCATGTGTAGTATGTGTAGGTGTGTTTCAGTCAAGGATTGTAAGCTGCAAGACACAGAAGTAGATTGAAGTTGATTTCAACATAAAAGAAATATATTGAAAAGGTATTAGTGGAGCTCAAGAACTAAGCAGAGAAGCAGTTTATGGCGATGCTTAAAATCACGACATAAAATAGCTGCTCCCAGGCTGTGGTGCATGACCACTGCTGAGACCAGCACCGGCCACTGCCAGCTGCCAGTGGGCACTACAACTGGAAATGCTGTTCTTTATGCCTTAGGAACTAACGTTAAATCATGGTTTCACTGGCTCCACCTACAGGAGAAATGTTATGGTTTCTTCTTGTTAGTTTCTAGTTTCTGCTTTAACTTCTGGAGTTATACATTTGATTGGTGGCTCCAATCATAAATTTTTAACCAAGCTGAAAAGAAATTAGAAATGCAAATATCTGGCAATTTCAGATTCCATATTCCATCAAAACTCATAATGTAAAAAATTCCTCAAAGCTAGGAAGGCATTCAGACACTGAGTAGTTGTAACGATTGCAAACTTTCATTCTATGGAGACATGGATTTGCATGCACATGAGCTCTCTTTCTTCTAAAAGCGATGATGCTATGGCCTTTGGTATAGCAACAGCCACCAAGAAGGTAGTGTTAGCAAAATAATGCCTGTGTATAAGAAATGCAATAAAAAGAGTCTGTAAAGTAGCTTTTCACCTACATTAGTGGCCAGAGGATACTCTCTTAGATTTGAAAGAATCATCATTGAAGAAGCACAAATGCCCATAAGCTATATGTGCAGCTGTGTCCACCACTTGGAAAAACATATCTGAACATATCTGCAATAAAAAGAGTCTGTAAAGTAGCTTTTCACCTACATTAGTGGCCAGAGGATACTCTCTTAGATTTGAAAGAATCATCATTGAAGAAGCACAAATGCCCATAAGCTATATGTGCAGCTGTGTCCACCACTTGGAAAAACATATCTGAACATATCTGAATAATTAAGAGATTCTACGTCAAGCTCCATCTCTGTAATGAGTATGACTTGCCCTCACTTCCAAATCTCTACTTCTTAATTTGAGAAGGTCTGTGAAATTCTATAGACTGAAGCTATTCTCCTTAATTCCCAGACACACATTTGTAATTTATCAGAAATGCCAGTGCTCTTACGAGAGCTGGAAGCTTCTAACCTGGTGCTTAAGATAAAGATATTTTTGCCCCAACACATTATTGTATACTACTACTATAGTCAAATGATAAGTCTCTAAAAATCTATCTTCTGTTTATCTGCTTTGGGGAAACATAATCTTTGTTCTACTCTCATATCCCACACCAAAGTAGAGACCAAAGATTAATGAGCTGGCAAGTATATCCAGGGGAGTAGTTCTTGGTCATATGAACTATAACATATGGGATCCGTTGTTTCTTGGTCATATGAACTATAACATATGGGATCTGTTGTTCCTTTAGTCTGAAAAACATGCATCTATTATCTTCATTGGATGTTGATGAAAATCTCTGACAGGCAGTTCCAAACAGAGTAAAGAACACAAAACATGTCACATCATAATACACTATCAAAACCTGTTTTATGATGATGTTAGCTTTTTGATGAGAACACAAATTTTGTTAAGGACTAGGCTTCAACGAGAGAGAAGATAGTGGTTGGTGACTCTGCATCTCTGTTTAGGAGAAAAACCAAAGACATTAATCACCCTAAGAATATAGTGAAGATCCAAACTATCTAATGATGCTCTCTGCATATGTATTTTAGTGGTTTCCCACGCTGAATAGTTTCCAAACAAATGTGTTTGGAATGTGTTTGGATGAATAAATTAAATACAGAATTTAGTTTTATAACAGTCTCCATCATCCAAGCAAGAAAAATTGTATATCCATGTTAATATCATTTTATTTTACCTCAAATGTCTGACCTATCAGGCACACCTCTCAAAAAATCAAATATTACTCTAAAGACAATTATGCATACAAGCATTTATTAGGCACCAAAGCATCTAATGTAGTATTCAATTAATCTGTTATTTAATGCCATAATTCTGAAAAAGAAAATTTTCAGTAAGATAATACTGATATCTACTCTTTCCTTTTTGACTCCGTGGGTCACAGTTACAGAGGGTAATGCATATTGGCAGTTTACATATAGTGTGCCTGTGGCTTTTGATGGCCACCTTCTTCTTTACAGATTTGATAGCTTCTACTATTTTATTTCAGAGGTTTCCGTTGAGGGATGTGACTTCTGTAGGGAATCATTACCTCATCTCTGCACTACAGGAAACAGATCCTTCAGTAAATCTGGCTTCCTGATTTCAATAAGAAGTAAAAATATAAAGAAGGAATAGAGGAATTTTTAATTAAAACAAATTTCTTTCACTCTCCATGAGGGCAATACTCTAAATAGTACAAGGAAATTTTAATTATAATATAACAGGAGAAAACAATTAATGCTGCTCTTAAAGTAAAAACTGTTCTCAATCATGGAAAGACAGTACTTAGAATTTCAAGCCTACAGCATATTACCCCTGAAAACATCTAATTTCCTTCCTACATTCCTACTAGCAATGGGTTTCTTTCATAACTCTACAACACCCTGAAATGCAACATTTTGCGAATATTTTCTCTACTCATCTGTTTAGAAATATTTTCCATGGAAAATTACTTTGCTGCCTGAGTCCTCTTCCCTTTTCTACTTCATTAGCTCAATCTGAGCAATTTAAATTTCATTTGGCTCATTGGAAGGTTTCATCTTAGTAACAAAATAAGTAATTGGGAAGGATAAGATAGCGAGGGTTATAGTTTCTTTATACAAAATTTTCTGTTTTTATCTCCCCCGCTAATTTAAAGACTTGGCTTCTTATTGATTGATATCTATTGATTGATATCTGTTGATCTCAGCATCTTCATACAGTATAAAGAAAAATAGAATTAGTAAGGTAGAACAATGTAACTTAAAATGAGAAAGATAACTTCTAACAGTCATATACTCTGAAATGCCCTTTCCTTCCACAAAATGTCACATCACTATATAGAATCAAGTTCAATTTGTTTCCTCCTTCCTCCAAATGTTTTCTAGACTAAGAAAAACTGTTGGGAACAAGTTGTCACTCTTTCTTTTGAAATTAGCCAGAATTAGAGATGTTCTTCTGCTGTCATCAAATTTGATTTTTAAAGCAGCAAGCTGAAATTGCTCATGCAGTCCCAAAGACCGCTGATAATAAGTATTCAACAAAGAAAATAATAGTAGCCTTTCTTGGAACAATAAGAAATATGACTCTATATGCCATGATTTAATAAATTTACCAAAATTTCCTGTTAACTAGGTTTCAGAAAAACTCATTGCATACATATTAATTTTGAGTTCAAAATCATTAAAACATCTAAACAGATTATTTCTGAAAATATCATTGTTGTTTGATAACTATTGACTAATTATTTAATAATTTAGATAATTTCAAACCCATTCTTTTATGTCTATTTACACAATATTTATTATTGTTGTGTTCCTTTGCAAATGTAAAGCAGCAAATTGAACAGTATGGTTAAAGCACAGGACAAATTTCCAATTTTCTCAAATATAAAAAAAGAAGAAAACTATAAACTCTGAAATCAAATTGAAAAAAAAGCAAGCAAACACAAGATGTTACAAATCAATAAACCAAACTAAAGTTATAAAATTCAAGGGAGAAATACTGTGTTTTAAAGCATATAATCACAAAAGAAACTTACATTTTGAGTTAACAAAATTTATAATGCTATTTCATGAGCATAAAATTGTATGATAAGTAAAAATGTGCTACAGAGTTAAATCACATTGAAATTTTTATGTTTATAAATACTAGCTCTACAATGAAATAGTCTGGGATCAAATAACAGTTCTGCATTTTCCAGTTACCTATCCTTAGCAAGTGAAACTCTCTTTGCTTCAGTTTTTTTCCATAAAGTGAAAATAATAAGATTGTTGTAGTGGTTATAGATGTCATATCTAAGTACTAAAAATCATTTTAAAAAAAAGAAAGAATTTGATAGGTTTTTCATTGTTATTGCATTGTTGCTATAATATATTACTGTTACATTTGTAATTCTATGTCCTATAAGATAATGGAACATGACATTAAATAATCTTTTAGAATTAACTATACATGGCTCATCTTTTTATAAATGATCAAAAAATACATCAATAATGACAGGTTCTTGTTGAGACCAAAATTTTGAAATAATATTATTGAGATATAATTGTAAAAATATGATATCTCAAGCATTTAGATTATAAGACATCCTTAATATTATAAGAAGATATAGTATCAATAGTAGTGGAAAATATATTTCATTCAAAGAGGACCTAAGATGGTTGGATCCAAATTTATCATAGGAGAATGATGCCATAGTATGCCAGAATTTAGCATAATAAAAATAAACCTAAGCAGAGTCAATACATAATGGAATAGTTCTCTACCTACAAACCTCTCCTGCAAGTACCACTAAAAACACAGCATTAAACCACATGCATATCTCCCCAGCTCAACACCAGTATCATTTTTTCAACACACATCTTTCTCCCTGAGACGGTCACTAACCTTAGTCACTAAGGTTTTGGAATAGGGAGAGAGAATATAAGTGGCTATTTCTGCTGAATGAACAAACTGGGAGTTTAGAGGTACGGTGCACCCACACTGGCACAAGGGGCTTCCACTGTGAGTCAAAAATTGATTCCTGACTGAGCCCTGGGACAGGTGAATAGCCTATAGCTAGGGCCACATCATCCCTGCACATTACCCCCTGAGCACTGGGGAAACTGGCTGTGAACCAAGCAATCATACAGTGCTGAGATAGGGAGCTAGGAAGCTTGCTCTGGGCACAGAGAGGAAATCGCAGAAAAACAGGTACAGGATTCCAGCCCCAGTGTGTCCTTCCACCCAATCCTGATAACACTGATGAGCGTCATTCAGGTTCCTGACCCCCCATATTTCTTATACCTACCATGCTGATAATAAAAGACCACCAAGCTAAAAATGCAGTTCTATCAACTGGGGAAAGGGGAAGTATGGGTGAAAGAAGCTAGAACTCAGGAAATATAGCTTGGAAGAGGATAATGGAGCTTAATCCAGGTGAAAAGTTCAAGCAAGGTATTTGAGGGCAGTAACATGAGGACAAAAAACAAGAACTGGAATTCTCATTGTTAATAAATTAGACTTTAAGACAAAAAATCAAAACAAAACAAAACAAAAAAAGGATTCCTCTAACTAATTTAGCACATCACTTTGAAAATTTTAATTTCACCAGTATGAATTAATTGATAAGGAAAAAAAGAATATTGTGAAGATTAGCATTTTAACATATATATCACTTTATTGTTTCAATCACTTAAGTTTTGTTACCCCAAAATTATGGTAATGTGTAATTGATATGAAAATACCATCTGCTAACTTTCAGATTCAGATAAAAGAAAGTAAAGGAGAAAAAGAGCCAATAATTATTATACTATTCAAAATAAAGCAGTTTTTCTATTTCAAATTACTGCAATGAAATTCCAGTTGACTTTTCTTAACATATTCCCATTGACTTCTTTAATGGATGGATGGCAGCCTGTAATATTATGTCTGCCCTGTAAATAGTATTCTGCTTCTCTGTCATTCAACTATTAAATGCCCCATAGCCAGGTGACAGCCTCAGCAAAACACAGCTAGCATTATATCAAAGCTTGTCATTCTCTTTGCCAAGGGTCTGACCATAAAAGTTGTCTGAATCTGAGCAAGCTACTGAAATTAAATTAAAATAGAAAATGTTTTGGGAGACTGGGGACAGTGGAAATCGGAGTGATAGGGAGAGTAAGATTTTATAGCAGCTGTTAATGTTAGCAACAAATTTCTCCTAGTTAATCTGTTCCCCCCTTTAAATTAAACTAATTAAAGATAAACTAATTATTTGCCTTACTACAATTGTAACATATCTGTAAATTTAGTCAAGATTATAAGATTTTAGGGGCAGTCTACAACTAATGTATAAAATGATGAACATACCACAAGAACAATTGGGTAAGTCTAACAGTGGGCACAAAGTAGAAATTCTGCCTTAGAAAGGCAACACTCGAATACAGCTCAATGTTTTCTTTTTATTCCCTTTTTCTTTTAAGTAAATGATACTTGGAAACTGGGGAGTGGAGGGATTTTTGGGAAAAAAGTAAAATGCCACATAAAAATCTTACTTATGACATGATAAACTTAAAACAAAGATTAAATGTAAAAAAAAAAAAAGTGAAGCCAGAAAGGATTAGAAGAACACATCATAAAATACCTTTATAAATTTGAAGTTTGGAATTAAAATTCTAGATTCCATAAAAGAAAAAAGGGATCATTTTCATTATGTTTTAAAAATTAAATAGCAAGAAAAGAAAAAGAATAAAATCAAAATACAAATTAAGAAAAAGTGTTGGAAATATCTATTATTAAAAAATAGAGGTGATATATCTAATATTTAAAATTCATAGACTAAATAAATTATTACAAACAACTAGAAAAATGAATATATTGACAGTAATAAGCACAAATTAACTTTAAAAGAATTTATGAAGCTGTTGCTCCTAAGATAAAAGAAATACAAATTAAAACTTTTCATTTATCATTTCTCATCTACCAGTTAGACAAATCACTCTCCTACATTGCTGTAGGAAATATGAAATAATACAGCTCCTTGAAGGGCAATTTGACAATATATAACATTAAAAAAAAAAAACTCACCTGTTGATTGTGAAAGTGCATTCTAAGACATACCCATGAACAAACCAGCACATTTGTGAACTAGATGAATTAGTTATTCACTGCAGTATCATTTATAACAATAAGATGATAAAAACTACCCCCAATATAAATCACCAAAACTGGGATTCCATGAGGACAATCTGCATTCATAAACAAATGTCTCCATGATAAATCATTCAGTGCAAAAGGCAAGGAACAGAACAATAGTGTGCTATCATTTCTGCAACAATTAAAAAAGGAATATTTATTTATATTCCCTGGCAGTTTCATTAATAATATTAAATAATACACAGAAAAACTATTGAACCAGAGAGAAAGTGTGTTGCATGAATCAAAGGAAAATATATATATTTTGGTATTACTACATGTTTAAATTATGTTAATAGTTCTCTCTATATATACATATATAAAACCACCATGTTAGTTTATAGAGTATAGCATATTATTTTCTTGTTGTAGATGTATTTATTTATGCATACAAGAGCTGGGATGTTGGCTAGAGATGTGGGAGGTGAGAGGATGCACCAGACATAGATTGGGGAGCAGAACAGACAGATTGACAGAAATATACTGCTGAAGTGAGCAGTGGGCAAGACAGGAGAGGTATGCTGTGACATAGGGGTCGGCTTCCTGGCACAAAATGGAGCTCATGCTTCATTGGTTGCCAATGAGAGCTTCGTAGTGCTGTGACTTAATGCCTGTGTCACCAGGGAGGCCCCATATTTTTTCCTTAAATAATATTTGAAGTATTTTGGTTTTTAAGGGAGATCACTAATTATAGAATTCTTGCAGTCTGCATTCTCATAGCCTGCAAGCTCATTGATTAAGTAAGTATAGAGCATGGTCATGTGGCATCTAGGGTTTGTTCACTACAAGAAAGAAAGAAAAAGGTTGTGTGTGCAGTTTTTCAGGTCTTGTCAATACAAAGATTATAACTGTTGTAAGTAGTATCTTTCAAAAGCTATCATACCTGTTCCCACATATCCTCACTTAAACACATTCCAAGCATCACGCTAAATATATCATCCTCATTTAATTTAACACTACAACAAAACAAGACTTAACATAGATACTTTCATTTTCAAAAAGGAAAAACAGATGCAATCAAAAGTGAGTTGTGTTAGTGCAGGTCATTTTTACAGAACAAAGCACAGCTATTTCTACTGCTGTTCCCTTCCTGTATTTATATTTTGGATTATTCAATTGTTCTTACTAGAGTTGCCAGTACCTCAGTTTATCTACCATTGAACCTCAACTACTGTTTTCTCAGAACTCTCCAAGATTTCAGTATAACTCTTACTTCACTTAGATGAGAACTATAATATATTTTATGATCATTTTTGCTAGGTGTTTCTTATTTATCCTTTTAGATTGCAAACTGTACATTCATAAGGTTATATTACCCTCATCTTCTGTTTTTATGGATGAATAAATACTCAGAAACAATAAATAAGGCCAAAAGAAGGGTAGAGTTAAAGCATTAAGGACATAATAGAAGTAAAAAAATCAGAAATATGGAAAAAAAATTGATTACAATAAAGGACTGACTCAATATGGACAGAATATAAGGAATAGAAAACAGGTAGAAAGTAATGCTATAATAAAGTGACTATTTGGAAATAAAAGCTGATTTCAGGGGAACTGGTCAGGTCCAATTTGAAAAGTCAAAGTATCTAGAAATACAAAACATAACCTCAAGACAGAAGAAAGTGTTCCATATATAGAAATAGTTTTCCTCTAAGAGAGATGATTGTTAAGAAATGAATTAAATGGAAGAAGACGCATATGATCAGAGAGGAAAATACTCACCCAGGAAGTGCACAGTATTCTCCAACAAGTTTGGGAAGATAAAATAGGCCCTAGCAAGAGACAATTGATGTCTTAAAAGAGATAGTAGGAAATTCCAGTGCTATAAGATCTAATAAGAGTTTCTACAGGTAGGTCGAGGAAGAAGTCATGTCAAATTCCATGGTTCAGATATAATTCCATCAGTGTAGATGATGTGTGTGCATGTGTGTTCAAAATATTGCATATGCATACATATATATTTATAACTATATAAACACTTGCGTAATACACACACACACACACATATATATATGCTGATGAAGGTCAATTTTAAAGACTTACTTTTATTTATTTACGCACACAAGATCTGGAAAATAAGCCAGAGGTGCAGGGTTGAGAGGATTCACCAGAGACAGAATAGGGAGCAGAACAGGTGGATCTACTGAAATATATTGTTGAGCGAAGTACCATGTGGGTTAGCTCCCTGACTCGGGATCAAACTCATGCCATAGTGGCACTGAGACTTTAACCCGTTAGTCACCAGGGAAGCTTGAAGGTGATTTTTTAATTAGTCAGGATTATAACTTAATGGCTACTCTTATAAAGTGTTTAGTACTACAATGTAATAACAAACATAATGGAAAATTTTTGTGGCCTTCATTTTTTCACTCTTTTATTTTGGAAAACTAAGTCTTAGCTGCTATTGACTTTGGAAACACTGAAACATAATGAGCCTGGACCATTTTGAGAACACTAAGAAAAAACCAAAATTTATTATTAATGCATTTAATGGGAAAACTAGTTTCCCAGCTTTCGTATATATTCATTTTCAGTCCTTACAAGGCCATTGTACTCTATTAGTAGTAGTTTAAAGACAAAAAGATGAAGCATTCTATTTGTAGCTAAAATAGGCTGCTATATTCAGTGTGTTATCATTATTCCATTAGTGTAATGGGAGCTACATGTTTCAAGAACAAGACTACATTATAATGATAGGTGATTTTTTTTCATTACCTTTTAAGTAGGTTCTCTCAAAATGCTATCTTTCCACAATGTCTGCCCACAACAATGGAGGAGAATAAATGTTCAGACAGGATATTTAATTAAAGACAAATAGCCCTAACATTATTATTAAATAATTTCAAAAAATAATTTTTATTTTTGTACTTTTCTTTATGCAATGATTTCTTAAAAGAAACAATTCACATTTTATACAGTTTTTGTGTTCAGCCCTTTAAAATCCAAAATAAAGCATGATATATTCATGTCGGTTCCATGCATATCTAATCTACTTTTTAGATTAAAAGAAAAGTATGTTTAGTTTGAAATGAAGCACTTTGATAAAAATCTTTAAGTAAATCTTTTTAAAGCAGAATTATTATGTATTTCTTGCAGTAGAATAGCAGTCAATTTTAATAAATATGTGGGTTTTGAGTTGCCCTTTGTAGAAAGAAAAGAAAATGTCTTAGCGAATATATGCATAGATGCAGTACTTCGAAAGTTTATTTTTTTAAGATAAACTTCACCTGTCATATGATTCACCCACTTAAAAGTATATAACTCATGTTTAGTATGTTCAGATATGTATACAACTACTACCACATCAATTTCAGAACATTTTCATCACCTAAAGATAGTCTATGTATTTTACTTATGAATCATCATTAAAGCGGCTTCTGCTAGCACTGAGGAAATACTACTCCCCTTTCTAACTGTAGATTTGCCTCTTCTGGATAGTTCCTAGGAATGGAATCATGCACTAACTAATTTGGCTTTGTTACAGATTTCTTTTGCATGCCCCAATAGTTTCAAGTGCATCCATGTTGCAGTATGTATCAATACCCCATTCCTTTTTTTGTACATTATATTCTTTTGTGTGGATATACCACATCTTAGATATCAGTTTATTTTAGACAAACATTTTGTTATTTCCCCTTTGATATTGTGAATTATGTGACTGTAAACATTTGTGTACAGGTTTCTTTGTGGACATGTTTTTATTTCTCTTGAATATATACTGAAGAGTGGAATTGCTGGGCATGTGGTAACTCTACTTTCAATCATTTGAAAACCTGATAGTTTTTCAAAGTGAATGTGTCATTTATAATCCCTTCAGCAGATGGTTCCAACTCTTCTGCATACTTGATAATGTGGGCTGTTATCAGCCTTTTTGGTTCTAGTCACCCTACTGCCATCAAATGGTGTAGCTAATGGAGACTCTAACAGAGAATGTACATATGTAGTTGTCATAAGCTGCGTAGGATAGACAAGAAATAAAATACACCATTTCTCCAATTACTTTCCCTAATTCCAGATACAACAGATATAGATGTTTATAAGCCTTTTTTTTTTTTTCAAAACTAATATAGCTTTCCTATTAAATCACTTTGGACTTTCTGAAGTATTTATAATGTTATAAAGCAATGTTACCTAAAAAATAAATAAATATATAAATAAATAGAAAGATAAGATCACTTTGGATCAGGATATGGAAAAAAGTGTATATTGATGTGTATGGTAACATTAATGTAGATTCCTCTGCTAAAGTGATACCTGCCAGGATTCACCACTGTAAGGTTACTAATTTTTTTCATTTGTAATTATTTAACATTTTAGTTTGGAACATGAGTGAGTGAGGAAAGTTGGGAGGGATGACATATAACATTATAAAGTTTTCAAGTATCTAGCCTTATAAATCAGCCTCTACATATACTATATGAAGTTCATCACAGGTGCAAAGTGTTTGTGCTTGACGTTTGATTTGAACCTAGAGGTATCACTCTCTTCTCTTTCCTGTGGTTTGTTGATCAGATGACTTAAAAACAGACGTTATCTACCACTTAGCCATAAGATCTTAGGTTCACTTTATATATGAGTTCAGTTTATGTTGTTAGAAAGACTAAAAGAGTTTTCTGCAACTATTATTTCATACAAAATATTTAGTATTTCAAAAGACAATGGAAAGTAATGTATGAGATTAAACCTTGTCTTACTTTTTAAGCATATCCTGGTTGACTGATTATAGAGCACTAATATCAATTATGATTTCAGTAATTCACTTTCACATAATGAATCAATAGTAAACATTTTACTATGCTTGTGAGTCTATTATAAAAAAAAAAACATAAAATGTAAGACAAAGGCCTAATACAAGTATTGTTTCCTCTGCAGAATTATATTTTCCTCTTCTTTCATTTTTATGGGAAGTGGCTCTTCTGAAAGGTGTGCTTAGTCAAGGAGTAAATAACTAACTCCAGACGCACATAAATCTTATATACACCACTTATATTCTTCACTGCTCTGAAAACCAATATATTTAAGTTGTGATCTCAGGTCTTCATATACTTTGTATGTTCTCTAGAATTTTCCCTTCTTATCTCATTTCCACAACTCCATGTTGAAAACCTTTACCCAATTGCCATTGCCATAATGAAATCTTTCCAACTTTTTTTGAAAAGATGTTTTACAAACATTGAAAGAAAATAGATGAAAAGTAATTTTAATTGTTAGAGATGCTGTTTTTTTTTTTTTTTAAAAATCCTATAAAATAGTAAAGTACATTTTTAAAATATACAGGTCCAGTAATTAAGGGAATGAGCTGTGCTTCCTAAACTGGTAAAATAACAAAAACAAGTCAATTATATTCAAATAACATTAAAATACTCAGTATGTAAAGCTGGATCCAGACTTCTGCTGAAGTAAGGCAGAAGAGCTGCAAAGAAAGTTACTCAGCTTGCTCTGTAAGCATTACCCCTGGTAGAAAATGGCCTGTATTGTCGGCTCAGTCACCTTTTAATCTTCTAATATTTCTTTTTTTTAAGATTTATTTATTTATTCATATAGAACTGGGGTACAGGCTAGAGGTGCAGGGGCAGTGAGAGGTTTCACCAGAGACAGAGTGCGGATCAGAACAGGCCGATTGATTGCTGAGGGGAGCAGCGGGCAGGTCAGGAGAGGTCGGCCATGCCATGTGGGTAACTTCCCTCGCTGAGTATCGAACTCATGCTGAAGTGGCTTTAGCTTCTTAGTGCTGTGCTTTGACCTACTGTGCCATCAGGGAAAGCCCTATTCTTTTAATTTTCAATGTTAAAAACCCATGAAATTAATAAGCTGTTAGAATTTAATTTATTTCTTTAGCCAAGACCTAACTAGAAAATGCTGGAGAAAACAAGAGTTTAAGTCAACATGAGTAACAAAAACATATTCTGAATCAAATCAGAAATGCAGATTGGGATAGGAGTGATAGTAGTTAAAATGTTATTAATATTAATCAAGAGATTAATACTAAATTCTCTGTTCACTCTTAAGCTAGAAACACCTGTTTTTAATATTAAATAACATTGATAAGAACATTAGTTAAAATAACCTCAGTCTAGATCTTGACATATACAAATTTTGTTCTTAAGAATATTTCTTGCCACCTCTTACATTTCTTACATTTGAACTAAACATTCTGAAAAATAATTTTATTGCAGTATGGTCAGAAATTTCATATCAAATACAGAATTGTGAGGTCTTCTATGCTGAAGTCTGAGGTCTGACAGGAAAATGTGGGAACTTTTAAAATCTACATAGCGGCTACCTATGTGGAAACCCTTAAACATATTGAACTCCAGGTTTCCATAACAATCACAGGGAACAAAAGTAGCCCCTACCCAGTGCTATAAGACAAGACAATTACTTCCCATTTTCTGGAAACCTTGTGAAGATGAATCTGCCAGATGATTCCAGGAGGATGGTTTCTGAGATGCAGTGTTTCCTGCTCATGCTCTACCTTCCTCCCTTTGTTGCATCTAGAAGAACTGGGTCAGAAGTTATCAGTTTAAGTGAAAATATATAGATGGTAAACTTCTTCAGTCTTCCTTCGAACATTTCTACCATTTCACTGGTACTTTCTAAGATTATCTCCAAAACAAACTGGCTGACCTCAGTACTAGTGAATGACATATAATTACACAGTATAAAAAAAGTATTATATACAGATTATCTATAATATATCTTTATATATAATAATGTATTTTTCATTGAAATATATACATTCCATAGTCCTCCCTCCCTTAAGATGCCTTCTAATAGAAGACCAAAATGAAATGTCTATAAAAACAGAACTTTTACCTATGGATAGAAAAAACTTTTTGCTTCACAGATACATATCAGTGAAAAAAAGCAAAAGAGCAAATGTATTCTAAAGAGACTTGTTGAAGAAGCGTAACAACAGAACTTCTGTGAGATCATAATCTCCTAAGTATGTTTATTTCACTAAGTACCATGATTCACATATCCCTTGGGTAGTGCACTTACTTATAATGAAGAATAAATCAAGTTAAAATTACTGTAAATCAAGTTTCTGCAAATGGATTTCACTAGCTTTAGAAATGTTAATATGAGCACCTGCTTCATTTTATCAAGATGGTTTGAGTTATTTACAGATGTTATTTTTCCACTAAATACTATTTGGGAAACGATTGTGACTGGGAGACTGTCACTTTGACACAGAAAAGCCACACCACCTGTTTGCTAGGAAAGTCCACAAGGGAATATTTTCCTTTGAAGGAAAAACCATAAAAAATATTAAAAGATCAATGTGAGAGTAATGAATCATGCTTTTTTGCTAAATTGAAATACATAAGAGATTAGAAAGTCATATCTAAGAAATCTTACAGAATGAGAAAAAGATTTAATAACAAAGATAAATTTAAAATAATTGGAAACCAAATGTTAGAGGTAAAATCCATTTACATTTTTTAACTAAGCCATTTCTCCCAAGGAAATAAAAATGGATCCACAGTAATGATAGATAAAAATGATTTACTTCACGGAATTTTGTGTTTTGTAGATGATGAATGCTAAAAAATTAGGAATTCTCTGCATTGTACTATAATCATAGATCAACATTATAGAATTTGCCAAAGTGTTTTAACCTTTGCTTATATGATTTTAAACAAAAAACTTAACTAAGAGAGAACAATCATTTTCCCTATGCATCAGCAATTGTCCACTACTATATTTAAAAGACTTGTTAAATGTTCAAATCTTTATGCAATCTGTTTAATGGACCTAGGATGTTTTATTATACGAAATAAATGTGTTTCATTTTAATACCTTTCTAAATATACTCGGATTTCTCTACATTTGTTTTATATTCATTTATAAGATATGTATATAAATATATATCATTTAAGACAGGGCCCTTTGAATGACAATGGATTTGTCATTCCATACTTTAATCTGAAGTATAGTCACACAGTGTATGAATTAATGTTTAGACTCCTTTTAATAATTATTCATTGAAGTAGCATTGTAGTATAACATAATTTTATTTTTGTATCTATATATACCTTATTAAGTTCACCTTAAAGATAGACTCACTCATTTTCTTTTAAGATTTATTTATTTATGCATACAGAACTGGAGTACAGGCCAGAGGTGCAGAGGCAGTGAGAGGATTCACCAGAGACAGAATGGGGTGCAGAACAGGCTGACTGACGAAGTACACTGCTGAGGGGAGCACCGGGTAGGTCAGGAAAGGTCTGCTGCGCCAGGTGGATCGCCGCCGGGGCTGGGGATCAAACTCGAACTGAAGTGGCTGCGGCCAGCTTCACAGTGCTGCCCTCTAACCCACTGAGCCACCAGGGAGGGCCAGACTCATTCATTTTTTTTTTTTTTAAAGATTTATTTATTCGTGCATACAGAACGGGGTACAGGCCAGAGGCTCAGGGGCGGTGAGAGGCTTCACCGGAGACAGAGTGGGGAACAGAACAGGCAGATCGACAAAGTACACTGCTGAGAGGAGCAGCGGGCAAGTCAGGAGAGGTCTGCTGCACCATGTGGTCACCTCCAGGGCAGGCGGGAATCGAACTCATGCGGAAGCGGCTTTAGATTCTCAGTGCTGTGCTTTAACCCACTGTGCCACCAGGGAGGGCCCCAGACTCATTCATTTTTAATGAGGATATACAGACGATTCAGGAAAGAAAAAAGTGAAAGAAATATCTTTTTCTTTCATTAGAAGTATTAATTCTGTCATAAATTATATTTTAAATATGTAGAGCTATTTCTGATTTTTATTGTTTTATCTATTTGCCTATCATTTCACCAATACCAGTTTTCTACACTTATAATCATGAAATAGATCATGTAAATTATTCACCTTTACTCATTTTCCTCAAGATGTTCTTAACTATGCTAGGTCCTTTTCATCTCCCTATAGATTATAGTATTACTTGGTTAATACTTGCTTGAAAATTGACTGGCATTAATGTTATAGATCAGCTTGTAAGAAACTGATCTCATTACAATATTTATTCTTACCAACCTGTAGCCATGATATAGCTCTCCAGTTAAAAATTTACTTAATTTATTGCAATACCGCCTTGTTATTTTCTGCTAGAAGTCTTATCTATCTGTATTTTAAATTGTCTCTAGATATTTGAAATTTCAAATACTATTACAAGTGTCATTTGATTTCTGACTCATGTAAAATATAATGACTTCTATAATATGTAAAACTTATATTCAGGCCCTCCCTGGTGGCACAGCAGGTTAAAGCACAGCACAAGGAAGCTTAAACCACTTCCGTGTGAGTTCGATCCCCGCCTGCCCCAGAGGAGATCCACATAGTGAGGCAGACCTCTCCTGACCCGCCCACTGCTCCCCTCAGCAGTGTACTTCGTCAGTCAGCCTGTTCTGTACCCCACTCTTGTTCCTGGTGAAGCCTCTCACCCTCCGCATCTCTGGCCTGTACCCCAGTTCTGTATGAATAAATGAATGAATGAATGAATGAATGAATGAATGAATGAATTATTCATACAGAACTGGGGTACAGGCCAGAGATGCGGAGGGTGAGAGGCCTCACCAGGGACAGAGTGGGGAGCAGAACAGGCAGATCAACGAAGTACACTGCTGAGGGGAGCAGCGGGCTGGTCAGGAGAGGTCTGCCATGCCATGTGGTCACCTCCAGGGCAGGCGGGGATCGAACTCATGCGGAAGTGGTTTAAGCTTCCTTGTGCTGTGCTTTTTTCAAAACTTGCTCATTTAATGAATTCTTAGTCAATAAAGTGCTTTGCTTTTCCTGTGCACACAGTAATTTATCTGAAAATAATAATCAAAATGGGAGAAAATATTTAAAGGTCCAATAATTGATAAGGGATTAATATTCAAAATGTATAAAGAACTCATGTAACTCAGTAGCAAAAAAAAAAAAAAGAATTCTGATAAAGAAATAGGAAAAGGAGCTGAATATTTATCTTTTCAAATATGACATGCAAATGGCCAAGAATTTAAAGGTACTTATCAACTAATCATCAGGAAAGTAAATCAAAACCCCAATGTCTATCATTTGATGGCTACTCAAATAGCCATTATCAAAAGTTTTGAGAGATAATAAAAACTAGCTAAGATGTGAAGGAATGGAAATCCTTATGCACAATTTTGGGGAACATAAATTGATACAGTCACTACAGACAACTGCATAGAATTTCCTTAACAAATAAAAAAACTAGCAAAAGCATGATCCAGCAATTCTACTTGCGGATATCTATACAAAGGAAATAAGATTACGATCTTAAAGAGATATGTACATCCTCATGTTCATATTAGCATTTTTACAAGCATTGTTTCAAGACATAAAAACAACCTACTATCTATCAAAGGATAAACAGATAAAAAATGTAATATAGACATTTCTAGAAGGGAATATTGTTGATTTGCTTAAAGAAGGACATCCTGCCATTTGAAGCAAGCTAGACTATCTTTCAGGGTATTATTCTAAGGGGAGAAATCAGAAAGAGATAGGTAAATATTGTATGTTCTCCCTTGAGTGGCATATAAAGGAAATTAAACACAAAGAAATAGTGAGCAGATTGCTGGTTGCCACAGAGAATGGAATGGGAGAAGTTGGTGATTGTGTTCAGAGAACAAACTCCCAGTTTCCAGAAGAATGAATTCTGATGATCTAGTACAGTATGGTGACTATAGCTGTCAACAGCATGTCAATACTAGAAGAATTGCTCTTAATAGTACCCATCATAGGCATGATACTATGTTAGGTGATGGATAAGTTTACTAGCTTTATTGTAGTAATAACTTAACAATACTTACATATATTAAATTAGCACATACTTTAAAATGTATGCACTCTTATATGTCAATTAGATCTCATTAAAAGTGGAAAACGAAAAAAACAAGCACTCTTGACATAACCACTCCTGATTTCCTTTTAATATTTCATAGAATTTGATTCACTTTTGTTTAACTTTTTTAAAAAATTTTCTGTATGCATATTTATGAGAGTTCAGTCTGTAAATGACCTGTTTTTTGTAATCTACTTTTCCCATTCCATATCTTCTTAAAGATTGGTTATTACAAATACAGTTAAAATCGTCATTCCCATAGCTCCCATGCATTCAATTATTCATGGAAAATATCTTTGTTAAGAGGCCATTATATGCCAGGCACTGAAATAAGAGCTTCACATTTAGCAGCACATTTACATCTCACAGTAAGTATTATTAGCATCTCCAGTCTTAAAGTGCTGGAGAAAAGTGAAGTAAAACTATCCCTATGGCTCACAGGTAGTAGAGCAAGCTCTTGAAAGAACACTGTAATTAGTTTAATGTGTGAGACATACTTGGAATAAAATAAGTATATACATGGCAGAATACAGAAAGGAGAGGAGGAAAGGGAGGAAAAGGATAGAAAAGAAATGATTAATGATAGTTGAGCATTTCTAAAATAAAAAATGCAAAACACAAATTAGAAGCATTACTTTGCAACACACCTGAAATATATGCATAAACAATGATTAAGTTTGCCTTAATTGCTGCTTGGTGTTTACTTATCATTTATATTCCTATAAAATTCAGTATCTATTAGCATTATATTATCTCCTACCAAAGCATAAGCTCATATTTATTCAAATTGACAGTTACCTATGGAGAAAAAGTATTACAATGTACAAAGAATTCAACAGATTCATTTTTTAGACAATTGCTGAGTATTTCTAGTTTTATATTTTTTATTTTCATGTCCTGTTGCCCAAAATATGTATATGGATGAGAATTTTGCATTATGTAATATTATTCAGAATATGCTTCTTTTTATGTAGTTTCCCTTTAGAACGAATAAACCCCCCCCCCAAAAAAAAAGAATATAAAGCAGTGGATTCTTTATTTTGAGGTTATTGTATTGAACAGTATTTATATAATTGTATTTGTAAATAGTGTAGTTATTGTTAATGATTGTCAAAATGAAAGGACTCTAGAATTAAACATTTTAAAGGCATCTAGATGATTGTATAAATGTTTATGTCAACACAACAACCTAGTGACTTTTATTTTAACATATATAAAGTATGAAGATTTCTAACATCTACGAAAACATCTAAGAAAAATGAGCAGCAGGTTTAAATTTTACCCACACACCCAATAGTTTTACAGCAAAATACTAAGTTTATCAGCTAATGTATAGGTGTCAGGAAGCTGTTAATTGCATTTGCTATATATTTTTCCTATTCTGTGATCAATTATAATTAATCTGTAAAAAAAAGTTGACATGATTTTTTTTGCCCCTGGAGAACTATTCAGGAAAACCATATTTCCAGTTTGGTGTACTCATTTATCTTTTCCTATTGTCAGTCACCGACAAACCAGGGTTGAGATCTTGGTCCTGGCACTTGGTATGGGACAGATGCTGAGCAGCCATCGTCCAGTTCTGAGCTCTCATCTGTCCAAGGGGATTAATAGCTGCCAAGCAGGATGGTATTGAGAGCAAAAGTAATTGCTCTTGACAATTGGCAGTGGGCAGCAAATTCCCTTGCACCCTCCATAGAGTTACAGGATCGTGGATGGTTTGAATTCCATTCTGGCATCAGCTACCTAGCTTTATAAACCTACTCCTACATTTCCTGACCATGGGCAAGCCATGTAATCTCTTCAATCTGAGTTTTCTCATTTCTTTCTTTTTTTTTTTAAAGATTTATATATTTATGCTTACAGAACTGGGGTACAGGCCAGAGGTGTGTGGAAGAGGATTCACAGAGACAGAGTGGGAAGCAGAACAGGCATCTTGACAAAGTACACTGCTGAGGGGAGCAGTGGGCAGGTCAGAAGAGGTCTGCCAGTGCCAGTGGGTCAGCTCCTTGGCTAGGGATTGAACTCATGCTGCAGTGACTTCATAGAGCTTCATAATGTGCTGCTTTAACCCGTTGTGCCACCAGGGAGAGCCCAGTTTTCTCATTTCTAAGGATAACAATGCAGAATGTCTTGTGGTGGATATTCTGGTGTTTAAACATAATATGTGTAATTTTTTAAATTAATTGAACAAGAGATCATTAGAGGGGATGCTAACCTTACCTATGTAAGAAAACCAGTAAGTAGTATAACTCAGTCATTATGTACATACTGCCAAAAATATTCACCAAACTTTATATTCTCCAAATTTAAACCCTTAGGAAGGTCCAAATCATTTTATTAAAAACTAAAAAAAAAAAAAAAAAAAAAAAAAAAGACTAAGATAAGCTTAAAATACATCCAATCAATAATATAGTGTGTTATGATATTCATACTTTTAAATTTGGAAGCCAAAATGGTCTATAATGTTTTGGTATAATTTTCTTTCCTCTGAGTAAAATAAACATGATATTAAACTTGTTCTTTTAGCAAAGGCACTAGTTGTTTCTGCTCTGAAACTAATCCCTTTGCCCTTTAACATGCAGTTTTTTTATACAACACTGGGAGTCATTCATATTTTTGGCTTATATATACCTGCGAGTTCTGTTTTCCATCCTAACTGCCAACCTTTTGGATTTGTTAATTCAAGTATTTTCTATCAGGATTTTTTCCAAGAAAATGTGAAACATTTTTGTGTTTGCTATATCTGTTTTTAGATATAAGGTAGGTAGAAAATTTCTTTAGGTCCCATGTTTCTAAATTGTTAAAAGAACGTTTCTTACACATTCTGAGAGTTTCACAATATTGACACAAATTTCTGTGTCTACTGAAAAAAATGTATCTGTGGATAAGTATGAAAAATATATGTCCAGTACCTCTGTCTTAAATTCAGCATGGGCCTCACCACCATAAGCAGTGCTTTCCTTACTTTCTGCTTATTGTCAAAATTTAGAAACCTTTTTGAGGATAGAGGAATCAAATGAAGCAGAGGAGTCACATGAAGTTTATTTCCATCTAGGTTTACATTGCTATTTCTCAAAGAGATTTAAAGCATTTGTAGCGATAGCACTGAAAGAAAAAAAAAATCAAATTCAGTATCAACAGTGACTCTCTTTTATCCATTTACCAATAAAGTAGGTAAGAGTCAGGTTCTAAAGATATGCTGTCTGGCTTCATATTCTGCTCTTCCCAGAACTTGATCTGTTACCTAGCCTCCATCTGCCTCAGTTTCCTTGTTTGAAAAATAATGATGATAGTAGTTGGTAGTTGTGTGTTTTTATTCACTGTCGTCTAAACGCCAGTAAGTACTCTCATCCCTTGGGATGCAGCAATCAAGGAAAGGGAAATGGTAACTTGTATTACCAAATGGTAACTTGTATTATGAATATGTAGTCTCCTTCCCAACACTGTTGAATTCAGGCATGGCATCTGACATTCTTTGCCTAACAAAATATAAGTGGAAGTGACATGTCTCACTTGAGAAACTTTAAACCCCAGTGAGAAATTCATCACACTTGCTTTTGCCATTTTTTGTGATCTTAGAAAAATATGTGGAGATGAACTCTGTCTTCCTAGATTCCCAAGTGACTACACTGTAGAAACTTCTACAGATTCACAATGTGCATATTACATGAGTAGGAAATAAACTTCATTGTTTTCAGCTACTGAAACTTGGAATTGCTGGTTACTGCAGTATAATATAGCCTGTCCTGACTATTAAAACAAAATATATCTGTCCTTGAGGAGCATTGATTGTAGTGGAAAGAGACAAACAGCAGGGAAATAAAACATAATAAATAAAGTAAAGCAGCTAGTATGATACAAGGTAATAAACTGTTGAATTTTAAAAAGTGGAGTAGGCTCAATATAAGAAGTATTATTGCTTAAGACAGAGAGGAAGCAAGTTACAGAACTAATTAACAGACCAACTAATTAATAATCTTCAAGCCCAAGCATTGAATAAAAACTATTTCATTGTTACATTATCTCGATTTAATATAAAGGATATGTTGACTATGTAGCATTCTTTTTTATCTTTTTTCTTCCTGTAACTTCTCTTAAAATGTAAGGTGAATCCTCGTATGTTAGTTTAGAAGTTAGGGTGGACAGGATTATACTCTCAGGTTTCTAGACCTTCTTTATTTAGCTTCAGGGTATACAAATCTTATTAATATTAGGTCTTATGGCATCAGTGCTACCATACCTGTGCTATGGAAAGAATTATTTTTAATACCACTGAGAAAAACCAGGTGCAGCATGCTTGTTAATTCACACTACACATTTATCTGCTTGGCAGGCACAGCCTGTAGGAAAGCTGGAATATTAATGTTGCTATAATGCCCCTTTCCTCACCTAGCCATCATTGGGAATACAGCAGTGAAAGCAAAAACAATGAGAGAGAAAGAATACTACCTAACTCAGATTTGCTTCACCATGTTTGGCCCAAGCTTAAATCAGAAGGGTTTAGTAATAAAAATGTAATCATCTTCAAAGTAGCATTTTACAGGTTAAACACACTTTTGTGAATTTGTTAAAGGAACAATTTCCACTAGGAAGATTATAGAAATAATCATTTGTAGGTATTAAAAAAGGATTTTATTCTATTTAATTATAAAATTAAAGCTTCAAACTAGCATTCTGTTGCCTCAAGTTTGATCAATCATCTTAGAAAAGTTACATTATATTTCCCAACATCAAAATTATTGTAAAGTTTTGCTTTGTATCATAAGGGCTAAGGCATCTTTGATGTGGGTCATGATAGGTGGTATAAATATTGATTGGGTACCGATCACACATACACACACACATACACATTTAAAAAATATATCTGAAGTCACTTTTCCAAAGTTGAATATCCCACATTTATATAACT
The DNA here is from genome assembly GCF_000260355.1 of Condylura cristata. NCBI lineage: Eukaryota > Metazoa > Chordata > Mammalia > Eulipotyphla > Talpidae > Condylura > Condylura cristata. The sequence continues at coordinate 29,565,149 of NW_004567108.1, read as the reverse complement.
GTCATAGATCAGAAAATGGATTGTTATATTTAACTGACCTATAGATGAAGTGAATTTCCTTGGATTACTAAGATTAAAAGGGAGCTCTCTATCCTTTGTGGAGTGGCATATCCTGATCTTCTAAAGAAAAGTGCTTTAGCCCTTTAGCACTAAACTCAATTTCCTCTCTTAAAAAGGAGAGACCACTTTGAGGACACAAATCCACTCTTAGCTTGATATTTAAACACTTTGCAGTTTCAAAATCCCTGGAACAAAAGAGCCATATTTCTGATAGAACTTCTAAATTCCTTTAAAGAGAGATTTAAGGAAGTAAGTCACTCAAAATGGTATTTCAATTTTTACTTTACACTACATGTTTAAGTGTGTAAGTTGCAAATAAATAAATGTTCTACAAAAACATCTCTAGAGAATATGAACATTTTTAATTTCTCTAAGTGCCTCAAATTTATATTTGTGTATATGAATTCAAATTATTTTTTTAATTTCTCAGAAACGAATTAAAAACAAAAAAATCTATAACTGAAACATTTTAATGCAATATTAAGATAAATTGATGCAAAAATCACTTTTTGTGATAGAAATTGTGTGCTAACTAGAACTCTTCAGTAGAGGGGCTATCTCCTATCAGTTCCCTTTCTCTTCTTAGGGAGACACTGTTTTCTTAATAAGAATAGTTTCATTGGTTTTAATAGATTTTCAATAGCTAAGCCCACCCATCCTAGAATTAAAAGACTGTATCAGATAGGATCTTGATAACAAGAAATGTAATTTAACTTCATATCTCAGATCAAATAGAAGAGGAAGGGCAGAAGGCAGGTAAGGAGGAGGAGAATTAATTGGAGAGATTTTAAGAAATTTATTGGATGAACGTAGAGTATCAAGGTTGAAGAGCAGAGACCCAGCAACACAATTCTGTTGGGCAAAGCAAATGAGTAGCTTTAGCAGAAACAGATTTCTAGGGACAGTGATGTCTCAGGGCATTATCATGGCAGCATCTGCTGCAAGTGCTTAGAGACCTCACCCCTACCACCTCACGGCTCCAAATCCTCAGTTGGAGCCCTGAGCAGCAGGACTCAAAGCACATGGTAGTGTCCCTCACCACAAAGGGCAAGCAAATGCAGTGTCTGACTCTCCTGCTTTTGATGTGGGAAACAATGTATCAAGACAACAGCTACTGAGTTCTCTAGTATAGATAATGGATTTTATGTCAGACAAACAAAACAAAACAAAACAAAAACCAAATTATTAGACAAAAACTAGCACATGTTCTTTCAACCCTTTTAATAAAATAGTGGGACTTTATGAAGCACTACATTAGTGCCATTTCTGTTATCAGAAGAACTTTGATACATGGTGACTGATGTGGTTAGGTAAGGTAAACGCATAAGGCATTGTCAAGTAGTGTTTCCCATTCTAAATGTAATTAAAAGCTACAAGGGCCTGCCTTTGAGAAAGTTGTATGATTAATTCATAGTATTGGGTGGTCTCTTAAGTACACAGTGCCTGGTCATTTTTTTTTCGTTTTGTGTTTTCTTTGTGTGTGTTGACTTTAATTACTAAATAACTAGACACTTAACTAACAATCAGTATTTCCCACCTTTAATCCACATTTTGCCTCCCACATTTCCAATATTATTTCTTTACCTATGCAATGCTAGGAATAGCATTTATTTATTGATAGATTTTTCTTTTTTTTTAATTAAGGGGATATAAGAATACAAAGAGTTGGATCAAAATGATCTGACTGTAGCTTTCAGGTTTCCAGAGAGGGAGTGGGGAAGGGTGAGAACAAAGTGGCAGATGGGCACAATGGACTTTGGTGGAGGACAGTGGGTGCCTTGGTGCTGGGCAGTGTGCTAACAGGCATCTGAGAGAGGGGACACTGTACCTCTAATTCAAATACAATGTAGTCACACTTAGTGGTTCAAGCACCGCACTTTTCTTTCTGCTACCTATAGGATGATTTTGATCTGTATTCATATGATGAAAATAATGCCAAATTGCAACTGGAAAAAAGTCCATTGACAGAGAAATGATTCTTACTGAATGAGAAGGTGCACAGGAGAGGGGAAATTCCTGTGACAGAGCTTCTGTTCCCTATTTTCATGCTGAGCTTGTTATATGTAGTCCCACTTCAAGACAACCATATTTCACAGGAAAATGTAGTCTGCCTTAAGGCTGGTCAGAGTAATACCAAGAAATTTCAGTCACTCGTTGATCAAAACAAAACTAAATGAAAATCCTACCAACTTTATTCTGAGCATCCATCTGAAAAGATTTAGCAGCCTAAGAATTGATGATTGAGTTCACAGAACCCATTCAAGTGATAGAGACTTTTCCTCAGCGACAATATTCTCCAAGGACTCTGATAAATTTACAGTGACCTCGGTCTTTCAGAGATGCCTCCTGGAGAGCTTCGTTCACCTTGTTAAGGAGGAAAACCTGCCAAATCCCTACTGAAGTTTTAAGTAAAGATTTTAGTCTTGCTTTAGGGTTTAAAGGCCAACCTGCTTCATAGTGTTTGTATTCAACCTAAGGTCCATATTCAAAAGAAGTAAATCAGAAGACTGAAGGTTTTACTGCTTTAAGTAATTAATGGTTTTTAAGTAATAGTGAAAGCTGGCTTCTCACAGCCTACAAATTATGGGTTAATACTGATGAATTAAAAGAGAAATGTCATGGTATCTGCCATGAAGGAATAACCTGGGATTAAAATAAAGGAAAGGTGATTGTAGAATATAAAATGAAGGGATGAGGGAATGTATGCAAGAGGAAAAATAGTTTACATCATATTTTATAAAAAGGCAGTTAGAATGTAGCTGATGAAGTTTAAAAACTTAAAATAATAGTTTCAGACAAGAGTTACAAAACTGTTAAAGTCTGTCTCATGTCCAGAGTTGAAATCTGGGGTCATCAAAGGCTGTCTGTAGCACTGGCTAGATGGACCTCAAGTGAATTCTCATCTATTCAGAATGTCTACCCTTGAAAAATAACCTATGTTCTTAAAAAAAGAAAAAAAAAGGCATTTCTTTTCACCTAACCATGTCAACAGGCAAAAACCCCAAAGGAGGTCAAAGAATGTTTGTACAAAACATTTTACAGAAAGGTTTTCATGCCAGTTTTCACAAGGATTCTGCTTTTTGAACCTGGAGGAGATAAGATGTGCTTACTTCCAAGCAGGTGTCTCAGAAAAGATATTTGAATGGTGGTAAAGTAAAATTCCCTGTTCATCTCTAGAGAGGCAATATCTTATTGGCTAAAAAGCAAAATATATTACATAGCGATGTTGTTTAAATGAGAAGGAAAGAAATGGATGTTTCTCTTCACTCTTTTTTATGTGAAGACTAAAGAAAAACATTTATTTTCCATAGAATCCAAAGGGAGACATTTATCTCAATGGTACAGATGCTTATCTGTTACATTTCAGGGTCCATCACATGAGCCCTGGAGAATTTATGCAGCATTCACTATGTAGATTTAGAAGTCTTATGAGAGCAATGGAGTTCTTTTGCAAGTATCACTTTACATACACATTAACTTCAAAATTCATTTTTATAAGTAACTTCCATCTTTCCTCTGTTACCTCACAAACTGGGAGTCATATAAAAATATGCACTTCAAAGAATCAAATCAAATCTAATTTCAGAAATATGTCATTCTTTAAAATGCAGTGAGGCTTACTTGGACACATTTATGCAAGCCTAGGGAGAAACTTTAGACCTTACTGTCTGCAAGTGCATCAGCTTTTATTTTTAATATCTTTTAATTTTAAAACTTTATCCAGAATTCTTCGCAAAGGAACAATTTTCTCTAAAAATAACAAAGTACATTAATTTCCTAAAATTAGTTCTGTACCTTCCTGGTGGCTCAGGGGTTAAAGTCTCAGCATTATCAACCTATCACTAGCCACCACTATGGCGTGAGATCTACACCTTGCCAGGGAGCACCAACATGGAGCAGCAGAGCTCAGCTGTCTCGCTGTGCCCCTCAGCAGTATATTTCTGTGGGACTACCTGTTCTGCTCCCCAGTTTTTCTCTGTTGAATCCTTTTACCCTCTACACTTCTAGCCTGTACATAGAGCTTATATGCATAGAGTAAATCTTAAAATATATAAATTTCAACTTTCCTTAATTTTCTAGAATTCAGTTCTGTAAACTTTAACTCATATTTGAAATGGACTTTCCAAAATTCATGCTATTCTTCTGTAACCTTTCCCACCTTTCATCTTTATTCCGGCAGTCATTGATCAGTTCTCTATCACTACAGTTTTATCTTTTTTTCTACTTTAAAATATTAGATATTATAGTTATCCTTTTTAAAGCAGCCTTATTAGGGTCTAACTGATAACAAAAAAAATCTGTGCATGATTTGATGAGTTTGGACATGTGCAAACATACATAATATCATCACTACAATCAAGGTAATGAGACATATCAAATACCTCCCAACGTTTCCTATGTCATTGTATTTTTTTTTGTATGTGATAACAAGACTTAAAATGAAATCTACCCTCCTAAAGAATCCTGAGATACATACCATTTTATTAACTATAGGCAATATGTTGTAAGTGGAACTCTAGAACTTGAATTCATGTTGCATGACTCAAACTTGATACTCATTGAAAAAACCTCCAGTTTTCCCAATCCTCCAGCCTCTAACAATCATTATTATATTCTCTGTTCTATGAGCGTGACTATTTTAGATCCTCATATATGTGGATCTGCAGTATTTGTTCTTCTGTGACTTGTTTCTTTTGCTTGGCATAATGTCTTCCAAGTTTATTCATGTTTTTGTGAATATCAGCATGTCCTCCTTTTTAAGTCTGAATAATTCATTTTTTTATATAGACAACATTTTATTTGTACATTAATTTCTTATTGGATATTTGGGTTGTTTCCAAATCTTGACTAATTTGAATAATTTTCCAAGAAATTTTAAAAATGTAATTATATAGTATCTATGTACGCTATAATCATACAGTCAATTTGAGGTTGACTTTTTGTTCATTTATGCTTTTGAAATTCATCCAAGTTAGTGCATGCATAAGTATTCATTCCTTTTAATTAGTGGGTAACACCTCACAAAGTTTGTTTATCCATCCACCAGTTAAAGACATTTAAATTGTTTTCAGTGCACATCTATGAGAATAACTACTATAAACATTCATGTACTTAGTAAAAATATTCACCTATATACATTCAAACTCAGGAGTAATACTGTATGGGAAGTTTAATTATAGAAAACTGTAAAACTACTCTCTAGAACTGCAATATTTTCACAGGTAAATGAGGGATTTCCAAATGTTCTATTACCTTATAAGTCCTTGGTATCATTGCAAGTAATATTTTCTTTAGCCATTCACTGGGTTGTAGAGGCATCCTACTGTTTTTGTTGTTGTTGTTGTTGTTGTTTTTAAAGATTTATTTTATTTGTGCATACAGAACTGGGGTACAGGCCAGAGGATCAGGGGTGGTGAAAGACTTCACCAGACAGAGTGGGGAACAGAACAGGCAGATCAAGGAAGTACACTGCTGAGGGGAGCAGCGGGCGGGTCAGGAGAGGTCTGCCACACCATGTGGTCTCCTCCGGGGCAGGGGGGAATTGAACTCATGCGGAAGTGGTTTCAGCTTCTTAGTGCAGTGCTTTAACCCGCTGCGCCACCAGGGAGGGCCATCCTACTGTTGTTTTAATTTATAATTACTTAACGACCAAGTGATGTTCAATATTATTATATATGTCAGATTCATACCTTTTCAAGAAGAGGTTTGTTCAAATGTTTTACCCATTTTTAGATAGATAAATGTTGAAATTTGAGAACTCTTTCTATATTCTATAGATAAATCCACTGTCAGACTTGCGATTGTAAATATTTTATTCTAGTATAAGGTTTATATTTCATTCTCATAAGTTTGCATCTCACAGAACAAAAATTTTGCAAGCTTTTTAAGTCTAATAGAAATATTTATGTATTGTGGTTAGGTATGATCACTAACAATGTTTTGCCAAATGTTAGGTCACAGAGGTTTTCTCTGATTTTTTTTTCCTAAGATTTATTATATTATGCTGTACATTTGGTCGATAGTCAATTTTAAGTTATTTTTTGAATATGATGGGAGATTTACACTGAGCTCTTTTTTTTGCCTATGAATGTGTAATAATTTTGACAAACTTGTTTTTTAAAGAATATCTTTCTCTATTGATTTATCTTTGGCCAAATTCATTTAGTCATATGTGTAGACCTATTTCTGGCTTTATTGTTCTTCTCCATCACCTATGTTAATTAATGAGACATTTAGTTTTTTCTTATGTTATAATTCCTTTACCTTTATTCTTTTTCAGAATTGTTTTAACTAATCCACTCCATTTGTCTTAACACATAAAACTTATATTCACTTTTCTTATTTCTACAAAAACAACAAAGTGAAAATTGAAATGCATGAAATGTGTAGGCCCTATGATCAAAATTTATGGGCAAAGAGTTGCATACAGTATTATCTGGTAATAACATATATTGCATTACATATATATTAGTAATACATAGTAATGTATAGTACGGGGTACTATTTATAGAATTAGTACAGTGAAGAATGCCTTAAACAAAGCTTGCACATAAGTCTTCAATGCCAGACCATGTATTTTGAGGATCTGTAGTTAAATGCCTCTTTTATTTCTAAATTTGACAATATGTGTCTTTTCTCCTTTACTTTAACTGTCTTGCTAGAGGTTTATCAATTTTAGCTGTTTTTTCAAAGAAAGAACATTTGATTTCACTATTTTTTTATTTAATTGATTTCTGTTTTTTCTGTTTCTTCTTTTGGTTAAATCAATTTTACTTTATAGATTTTGAACATCTGGTATCAGTTACAGGGTAAGATTAGTTTTTGATTGATGGTGAATTTTGTCATTTTATAATGCTTTTGTAATTCCTTAATTTTCCTTGCTCTGTAGTCTAGTTTTCCTCATCATTTAGCCACATCATTTTCATCCTGATTAAGTTTATATGGTATATATTTGTGTTCCTGAGACCTTAAAGAATATTTCCATGCATTCTCTCCAGATTTAATCATTGTATTTAGTAGGAGAGACCTGCTAGAGTGTATTATCCCTGTCTTACCCAGAATCAAAGCCCTCCAGAGTACATTTGTTATGTCATAATTACTATATTTTTCTCTCTCTTCAGTGGTAGCCATAGTCAGATAACATATGAAGGTCAATTTTTCACTTGCAATTTTCCTTTTTCATTGTAGGCATGAACAAGCTTATGAACTCCAAGATCAATTTGTTCATAACAAGGATACATACACTATTTTTTTTTAAAGTTTATTAAAATGTATGTAATTTTATTTATATTATCATTCTTCTATGTTTGCACAATGCACATGTTTTTATTTATTGCTTAAAATATGTTTGAGAAGATTGTGAGCAATATAACCTGACACATTTGGCATCACTGATTTAATAATGTATGAAGCAGACCACTATGTTGAAAAACCAGAAAGGTCATTATGTTTTAGTCTTCTCTTGAACTTCATATAGAATTTGGATTGCGATAATATAGCACTATATGACATCCAAGAAAAGTAAAAAGATCCTATCAAATCACCTCCTGCAAACTTGTAATTAAACAGAATTCTCGGAGTATATAGCACACATCTCAATTTTAGCCAATAGGCTTGACGTTTAATCTCCTTTAACACTAGAAAGATAATCTAAAATCGGTTCATCTGTTAGGTGACCTTCTTTGTCAAGCTACCAGCTGTTGTCAGTAAGCTTCTTTTCCTTTGTAAAAAGGAAAAGTTACAGTTTACACAACTGCAAACGCTGCAATTATAATTTTATAATACTATACATGGGCAACATATTAAAAACGTCTCACAATCACAAATAAAAAAGGAAAATCCATGGGAGATTTTGGCTGAAATTTTTTGTTGCTTTGTACCGATAATAGCTACAAGAATTTGTTTGGCTGGTTTAGAAATTTTGGCTATAAATATGATTTAATAATTGAAGTATAATATAGTAAGAAACTTTACTTACAAGTCCTCTAATACCTTCCAGTTAAAAAATTTTTTATACCATTTCACTGATTTAGTGAAATCTCTATATTAAAGCTTTCAATAGTTTACACCAGTTTCAATTAATTTGGTGAAGTTTGTATTTCTTTAACTTGAAAGAATTTAAGAAATTTTTTTCATGTTATAGATGAGAATACTTTAGACACAGAGATTTAGCCCACATTGTGCAAAAGTCAGAAACCCGAGTACTTAAATCTACTTCTACTTGTATTTCTACAATAAAAAAGTGATTCTTATATCCCTTTGGGGAAAATATACATCCAAATAAAATTTAGCCAAAATGTTATGGAATCATACAACTCAAAGACATCAAGGGATTCTAAACTAGGAAAACCTATATATTACAAAAATTAAGGTGGATAAATCCCAAGTGTATTAAAATATTAAATTTGAAATCAGGACAAATAATATTCTGGAATAAAACATGGCATAATTTTCCTTGAAAAAAAAAAGTTGAGTCTAACAGGAACTCAAAAATATACCAACCCAGAAATGCTTTTATAAAGAATAATAAATCTGACTAAGAGAAAAAAAAAAAACATAAGCATTGTTGAAAGTCAAATCTAAAAAAAATCTAACTCTACATACTTTATTTTATATATTGTATTTTTTCACTCAGCACCCTTTAGATCTAAGTTTAGTGTTGAATTAGCTTTTTGTCACTGCTGCACCAAATTATCATAAACTCAGCAGTTTAAAGTAAAATCTGCAAATTCCCTTTGTCATGTTAAATGTAGGGCATAAACTCTAAATATCTCATATAAATAGATGTTAAATACAAAGATTCATGACATATTATGTTGCTTAAAAGGGAGGAAAGCAATAGAAGAGAAAACCATGGCTAAAATAAGTCAAATATTGAATTTAATGGTCTAACAATCTTGTCTGTCTCCTATGTGTAACATCTCAAACCTTTCTCTGATTGGCACTCTGAGAAGAAACGTGTCTGACTAGGTTGACAAAACAATTACAGAAATAGTTATTGATGGAAGCTCCTTTAATAGTTATTAACAGAAATAGTTGTTAATAGAAGCACCTTGTAGATCAAAAAAGGGAATTTTCCTTAGGGGCATGAAAATGTCAGTGCCCTTGGCATTGGTGTTTTTCTGACTCCTAGTTCCTTAACATTAGATCCTATACCTTTAAGATGTATATTCACTCAGTAATGAACAAAATGATTGCTTAAGTTGTAATAGCTAACTGATCACTATAGAAACATTTTGTATATTGTTAACTGATCACCATAGGAATATTTTGTTTGATAACTGATCACTATAGAAATATTTTATTTGATGACTGATCACCATAGAAATATTTTATTAATGGCTGGCCACCATCTTGTGTATCATTTGTACTTTTTTATTAATGAATGATGAATATCACAGTCTCAGTAAGTGATCACAAAGTCTCGAGCTGTCTTTAAGAAAAATGTGATGATCGTTATCTTTCTGCTTTAGGCACACACTGATGTAATCCCACCATTTGCATGTAATGTATAAATAAAGACCTGCTGGGAAAAAAGAAAGAAAGAAAGAAAGAAAGAAATCTCTGTCTCATATTGGAATATGTGTTCAATAGTTAGATCATAAAAATAAAAGCATATTTTCTCAGTATTCATAGAATAGATTTGAGATCGAGGAAATGGCAAAATCTAGACCTTCCCATTCTCTGTCGGGTATTTAGAGACCTTTCCCATTTAGCCTAATTGGTTGTTCAGGGCACAAGCAAAGGCCTGAGGGAGAGACAGTGCTGGCTAAGCCTGTAACCTTCCAAGTAACTAAGGAAGCATTTGAATAACTTTAGACAGATGCTATCAGGCAACATTTGACAGTTTGTAGAATAACTAATACTAACAAAGCAATCAGACACCTTTAATGATTGTTTGGGAAAGAGTGATAGGGTCAGAGATGTGCTTTAGAGATTTATTTGGCAGAGTATATAACATAAATAGGATGAAGAACATGAGAGTCTAGAAAATCTGTAGGCAAGAGGAAGAGAAAAATCACTTTTACATTTGAAATCTATGTTAGCCTTCTAAAAATTAGTGTGGCTGCTTGACAGTTGCATTACTTACTGCTAAATCTAATTAAATTCCAAAAGCATTTTTTTAAAGGAGTGATTAAGGGAAGTGAAGTCAGAACTTAGGACCAAATGAAAATATCTACAATTTTTCAAAAAATCATTTCCAAAGGGCCATTCAGTTAATTTAAGAAACACTCTGATGCATCCATGACTAAAACTCTGATATTTTTTATAGGAAGTGTCATTTCTAAAGTGTAATTGCATAACACATTGCTAGAACAGTAATGAAAGAATTTTAAGCTTCCATCAAAGGATGTGCAAAGTGAATTAGCTGAGATGGTTGTGAGTCAAGGGTTCCTGTTGGGCACAGTAGAAGGGCACTGCCCTCTACAGTTAAATGAGTTCTGCTAACCTATGCCCTTGGAGCCCATTATGAAGCTGTGCTCGACCAATCAGTTATTTCATCATTTTACTTGCTATAGCCAGCCAAATGATAGTACTAAATCTCCAATCTGGATCACAGCAGAATTACTTGTGAGAATTAGACATAGCATAAGGAGGAAAAGTTGAGGACAAGCATGAGAAAGCCCAGCCTGCATTTATTTGGTGACAGTTGTATACTCTAGACACTATTCTTGTTGAACAAAACTGACAATATTTCTGAATGTTTGATATTTCTACTTTAAGTGACTTCACCCTTCTACTTTAAGAATAGACACAGAAAATAACGAAATCAGACAGTTAAATAAGCTATTTACAAACTGTGATAAATGCCACAAAATGGAGTAATGGGTGGATCTCACTAAAAAAACATGCTATTTCAATTTAGAACTGAAGTATAAGAAAAACCTAAGTGTGTGAAGAGTAAGAAAAAGTAGATGAAAATGGCACATGCAAAGTTTCTTGAGCAGAGGAAGAGAAGTGAGTTCCATCTCTAACAGGATAAACATCTTGCTAGAGAATATTGGCAAAATGAGACTGCTGACAAAACTGGAAAGCTAAGCAGAAACAAATGCAATTAATGTTGTATTAAAATATTCTTGATAATTTGATGCACACCATTATCTTTTTCAGTCGCTAACATATTTAGTATTTTTCTTTTTTTACTTTTATGGTTAAATAGATATAAATAGAAGTCAACATTCATGTAATAACTAATATCTTTTTGGAAGCAATAAGTAAAAATTTGGTTCAGTGAATATTAAGTCCTCTTTTCAAGTATCAATACATGTGTTTTTAAATTGACTCCACTTTTCAAGTGTAAGTAAATGTGATTTTAGATTAACAATTGCAGAGTCTTTGTATTGTAGATAATTCAAAGTTTATTTTAATACTAAGAGTGTTCATACTTATACAGATTTACTTCCCCACCCCCCAAACTGGAAATGTATAAACTATTTATATCTAGTTTTGAATTAGGTATTACTAACACTGGAGGATTATCTAATGCTCTTGGGGGCATATTTTTGTTTCAGGGGATAAGTTAGCCATGAAAGTTCTGCTCAGCATTTTATATACTCACTGCATCAGGCCCACAAAATTCAAGCTTCTGAGACTATGCTGGCCTAATTAGTAAAATAATTTCTAAAAAGGCTTTCCCTTATGGAGTTTGCTATTAAAAACCAAACCAGGAAATGTTTTTGCTGGAATGTTTCTTCATTCTTATGTTTTCCTTCTCTTTTCTACCTAAAGAATTCTATTTTCTATCTTCATGGCTAAATGTTTCTAGTAAAAATGATTCTAAGAATGTCAGTGTCTCAATATTTTTACTGAGAGTTACTGCAAAAGTTATCATAAAGGAATCAAACCAATATACTGGAATTAGATCTAGTTTAATCATAACAGAAGAAGACATTAGAGCCATGATCAGTGGTATAAGTTCAATGAAAAGACAAGTCATGAGTTAGGGACCCCAACAAGTATTTTATTAGAATCACACAAGATTATAAACTCTAATGAAAGGATAATTAACATGTTGTCAGTATTTTATACATGGAAGCCTCAAGATCCAGCATGTCTGTGTTACATTGTCATACAATCTTATAAGACCCAATATCATTTCTACTGTTGTTTGCACAATTGACAAATACAAAAAAAGTTTTACAAAGTTTTAATCACTTGTTCAAGGTCACAGAGCTCAGAAGAGTTGGAGGAAGGATTTGAAAGCAAATTTCCCCATTTTAACTCCCATCTCTGTCTAAGAACATTTATTCTGCCTCTATTGTGATTTCCTAAATCTTACGCACTGACCAGTGTTAAACTTCTCCCATGACTGAGGAAACTCAGACTGATAAAAACAGCAGTAACATGTTTAAATTTGGACACAGGAATAACAATCAGATTTCAATGTTCATACCTGGAAATAATGTCCTTTTGTGTTAAAACTGTATGACTGTACTCACAAACTTAAAAAAAATGGTTTCAAGTTTACTGTATTTTACATAATTATAGTTTCTTGATAGTTTTGTAACTTTTAATATAGAAGCACAATAGATTCTAACCCAAAAAAACCTTTTCCTCATAAATCTATAAACTAGGATTATTCTGCTTTACAGAATTATACCAGGAGAATAAAAACCTAACAAAAAGACCAGGTTTATTTTATATATAATGCAAACAAGAAAAAAGAAAAATAAAAGTCTATATATGTCACTGTAGTTGTAGCCTTTAACATCACATAACACTCCCTAACTCTCTTGGTGCTGGTGGCACTGGTTGCAGGAATATTCAGAGGATATAAGTTTGGGCATATTGTTAGAATTTGAAGATGTGACCTTTCAGGTGTAGTGAAATGTTCTGACATCCAAGAAAACTTTTTGTCACTGTACTATATAAACAAAATTTACTCTTTGCTTTTTAAGAGAGCTACCTCTAAGTCTCAGTTTTAGACTAATCGTCTCGCATAGTATTATGCCTGGCTCTGGCATGCACCACAGATAAATTCACTCTAGTGTCTTATAGTTTTATGGAAATCGATGGGCTGGAAATCTCACATTTCAATCTGGTTTCCATAAATCATCAAGCTATCACTGAATAGATTTACTCATACAATAACTGAAATGCGGTATAGATTCTACCTCTGCTATTTCTCTCTTTCTACTGGCTCTAATATCAAAAGCTCCAGTGTTTGCATCCTGGTTTTATAAGTTCAGGAAATTAACTCTGCTGGAATGGGGAGGATTGAAACAGGGTGGTTATAGGTCCAGTGGTTTCAGTAGCTACTTACACTACATAGGTTAGGTCAGCACCTAGAATGGCAGTAGAGCACAATGATTAGGAGCATGATTTAGGAGCTGCATTGCATGCGTTCAAATACAAGCTACTTGTTGTTTGATGCGGGGTGAGGCTCTATATAGAAATGGGTCATAAGGCATTACATATACAGAAATGTAAAATGACCCTTGCACTATAGAAACCTGTGCTTATTATTATTTTTGTTGTTACTGCAGTTGTATTCTAGGAATAATTCCTGTAAGTTCAGCCTACAGCCTGTATCTCTAGCTCTTCTAACAATAGCATAAGCACCCAATTCCCTATATTAAATCTCTTTTTGCATAAACTAAATAAAGCAGCTTTATTGTCTTTAACTGAACCTTGACGGATACAATGACATTCTGTTTCCTCTTGAGCACAAGTTATTGAATTATAAAATGCCAAGAAATTAGATAATGAGAGTCAGTTTCCAAGCTAAAGGGATATTTTGCAATTTTGTTATAAAGGCGGGTACAACATAAATGCAGGATTGGATTCACATCAGTAGAGTAAATTATTTCTAAAAAGTGCTTGCTAGAAGCTTTAAATATATTTATAGGATTGCTTTTTCAGGTCCAATTATTTGAAACTATTGTCTTCTATAAGTCATTTCTCTGACTCTTTTTCTTCTTATTGTTAAATTGCTAGAAGGCATCTTCCTGAAAATCAGATCACCACAAGGAAACTTTCTCTATTAGTTTCATTTTGTCTTCAAAGATTTTTTAAAGATTTATTTATTTATGACCAGAGGTGTGGGGGGGTGAGAGGATTCACCAGAGACAGAGTAGGGAGCAGCACAGGCAGATGTATTGATATACACTACTCAGGGGAGCAGCAGGTGGGCCAGGGGAGGTCACAAAACCTGTGAGTTAATTCGAATCCTTATGCTCCTCTACATATTCTAAGCATCTTAAACTTACCAAGAACATTCTCACTAAGCTTCAACATCTAGTAAGTGATGCTGCATTTCATCCAGTTGCTAGGAAAAGATACCTATCAGTTGCCTGTAACCCCTTTCTTTCCCATACACCCCAGATGCAGTCTCTGAATGTTTGATCTAACTGTCAAAATATATCCTGAATCAGATAGTTTTATCACACTCTCAGTGAAATAGTCAGGTTCAGAGTTTCCATGCTCATCAGAAGAAAGAATTCAATAAATGCCCTAAGTTCTTAAAAAAAAAAAAAAAAGCCAAAACCTCACTTGGAAACTATGAAATTTCTGATTCCTTTGCCTACAGTATCTTTCAAACCATGCTGCCTCCCTACCTTACTGTGGATGGTCTCCAATATCTCTTTATCAGCTTTCTCTGACTCCAGTCTAAAAGAGTTCTCCAATGCTTACTCAGTGTTCCTGAAATCATGCCCTTGCCTTAATGTTTGTTTCCTGAACACTAGATACACAGTATTATATATTAGCTGATTGGGTTGTTTAGCTTGAATATCCTTACCTGGAATAACAGTGCCATGAGAGTAAGGACTTTGGATTCACTACCGAATTCCTAGCACCTAATAATAATAGGAGTTTGAAGAATATTTATGAAAAGGCAGAACCTTATCATTTCCTTTTGATTATCTTAAGGGTTAGTATTCTATTCAAACGAATTAAAATTTTAATATGCGGTACTCTCAGCATTGCTACATAAATTAGACAACTGATTTGACTATATTTGATACTCTTAAGGGTGTTCTATACATATAATGTGTAACAGAGGGTCCTCCCTGGTGGTGCAGTGGGTTGAAGTGCAGCACTGCAAGATAGCCACAGCTGCTTCACTGGGAGTCGGATCCCCTCCACGGAGGTGATCCACATGGTGCTGCAGACCTCTCCTGTCTCGCCTACTGCCACCCACTGCTCTCTCAGCAGTGTACTTCATGGATCTGCCTGATCTGCTCCCCACTCTGTCTCTGGTGCATTCTCTCACTGCCCTTCCGCCTCTGGTCTGTACCCCAGTTCTGTATGCATAAATAAATAAATCTTTTTAAAGAATGTATAACAGAGACCACTGAGCTCAGGTTGAGTTAGAAAAACTTGATACAGAATACTTCAAGTGAAACATCTATCATTTCTGAAAATATTCTTCACACAGACTGTAGTGGTAGAGAATCAATCCAAAAGGAAGAGATCAACCATTACATTAGCAATACAGGAAGAAGCCCTGTGTATATTCTAAAAAGACTTGATATCTGTGTATATCATCCTGTGATTGGAAATTAATTGCTACCTGTCTTTGAGATTACTGAAGTTATGAATTATTTGCATTAGTTACCAGGTTATGTGAGTTAAATATAACTAAAAACTTAAGCTTTGACATTTCCTTGTGTGTCATTTGTTTAATCTCTTTTGTAGCAACATGATCTTGAATATTGTCTTCCTTTTTATTCAATAATATTAAAATATTTTCTATAACTATTAACCATTAACATATTGATTAATATAATAATTCTTTAGATTTTATATAAATATATACTTTGAAACCTTTTTGTAAATATTGATTTTTTTAATTATTTTAATAATTTTTGAGATATTATATCCATTTTACAAGTGAAGAGACTGAAAAAGTAAGTTTCACATATAAATCTTTACACAAAAAGAACACATGTAGACTATATAATAACAGTTCAATACTTTTCCACTTAAAAAATATCATAGACCTGATATTGTCTCTTATTCCAGTCCCACGGATTAATAACAACAATGCTGTTTTCTTTTTTTTTAAGATTTTATTTATTTATGCATAGAGAGCTGGGGTACAGGCCAGAGGTACAGGGGTGATGAGAGGATTCACCAGAGACAGAGTGGGGAGCAGAACAGGCAGGTCAATGAAGTGCACTTCTGAGGGGAGAAGCGGGTGAGACAGGAGAAGTCTGCTGAGCCATGGGGTGGGGATCTGCTGGGGTTCACTTGCAGTGCTGCATCCAAAACCACTGTGCCAACAGGGAGGGCCCAACAGTGCTGTCTTAAGGATATATCTGCCAGTTCTTTTAGTATCCAAGAACTGGACTTTTTAAACTAAGAACAGTACAGAAATTTTATTACAGAAAGCACAATCCAGTTGGATATTCTGCATTATAACTTCATTAAGACTTCGGGATAAAGACATTTCAAAGCAGGGCCAGAGGGTAAATTAGGTAGCAAAGTAGGTGATTAACTAAAACCAGTTCTCTTAATTATAATTATTGGTAATGAAACATCCAATCAACAGGCTTTCCATAATCAATTGGACTGGAACAAGATTGTTAGGAGGTCAAGTATCTAAAGAGAAACAACTTTTAAGTAATTATTCAAACTATATTTATTCACTATCAGCCATTTGTAAGATACCATGGAGAATGCAAGCATTGATAAAACACACAAATTATCCTCAAGAGACAGTTGCAACAAAGGGCATGAACTTTGAAATTGGGTATCTTTTGTAACTTCCTTCTTGGGTGAATAGACAAAAATGGGTACAGAAAAAAAAATCACAAAATATTTCACATTGAAAAGTCTTGAAAACTTGGATTACTAAACATATGAAATAATAAAAAGTTAAGTCTTAAGAGTCTGATTTTTTCTCGAACTGTAAGAATTTTACTTATGGAGAGTTAAGAGATAAGAGTTCTCTAATTATCAGGATCTAAACTGAGGTAGAAGTATACAAGACATTATAGATACATCCCTGTGAAAGAGGGTAAAGAGGGTAAGCGCCATTTTTTTTTTTTTTTTAGATTTATTTATTCATATAGAACTGGGGTACAGGTCAGAGATGCGGAGGGTAAGAGGATTCATCAGGGACAGAGTGGGGAGCAGAATAGGCAGATCAACGAAATACACTGCTGAGGGGAGCAGCGGGCGGGTCAGGAGAGGTCTGCCACACCACATGAATCTCCTCCCGGGAAGACGGGGATCGAAGTCATGCAGAAGTGGCTTAAGCGTCTTAGTGCTGTGCTTTAACTAGCTGTGCCACCAGGGAGAGCCATAAGCACCATTTCTCCCTTCCACTGCCCCCCAACTGAACCCTTCACTGCAACTGCCCTTGGTTACAAGTACAACTGTGCCCTGAATCAGCTTCCTGAACAGGGAGCCGAGGACAGGCTGAGCAGGCAGTGGGACCTGCACAACGTAGGAGACAGTGGGCCCATCTCTCTTGCTTCTGCCATCTGACTTGTGCCCTGGTACTGCCTAGAAGGAGACTTGGAGGGGAAAAGCAGAGAAAGGACACACAGAGATATTTGGAAGAGACATGTGGGTGAGAGACGCCTAAAGAGGCTATTCCTGAGCCTTGGCAGAGACAAAGCAGCCCTTATCTTGACCTCATGGTGGGGTATGTGGTACATGTTGCATCTGGGGGTTTTCTCCTCCCTAGTTCCCTGGATCTGTCTGACCACATTGATGTCATCTTTTGGTGTTCGGGGTCCTTGGGTTCACTCTGGGAAAGGTTTCACCAGAACTCCCCTTTCAGCAGCACATGGCGAGATTCTTCAAGAGACAGAGACTCAGTTATATTTAAAGAGTAAGTTTATTAGAAAGAGACAGGAGAGGAAAAATTACTTGCATAGGCACAAGAGGGCAGGAAGAGCTGCCCCGAAAGGGACAGGTTTGCTCAGAGAGGCCTGAATGGTTGCAGGCAGGCAGCCTTAGGTGAGCAGCTTCCACTGGGGAGGTTAGTGAGGAGTCCTGGCATGGTTATGGACAGGCAAGAGGCTGATGCCCCGCAGAGGGAGAGAGTGGGTGGGAAGAAACACCTGCATAGTCACAGGTGGGCAGTGGAGCAGCAGCTGCCCTGTGCTGGTGGAGAGACCACCCTGATATTGGAAGTTTCTCTTTGGGAGGGGCTCACTCCTTGTAAACCTAGGTTTGTTGACTTTGAACAGAATCTGAGAGGATCGGAGAGTCCCTAGTGAGCTTCATCTCCATGTCCTTATCTTTTACCTTTTGTGTCTGAGCTTCAGACCTGTGTCTGTTATCTGCTGGGACCTCTTGGAGACATCCAGGCATCCTGGACATCCCGGCATTGGGCTTTGGTGCCTTGAGGGCCTTGATTTTATGGCTGTGTCAAATGCTTCACTAGCTCCTTCTACCTGTTCTCTTTGTGCGACCCAGTCTTCTGATGCCTCCCCTGCATTCCTTCCTCCATCACTTTCAAGTGTTTCCTTGCCAGGACTTACCTTAGATTCGCAGTAAGCATTTGGGCCTTACTGGCCCTGCTTCAGGCACAGCCTATTTGGCTAGGCTCCTGCCCATAGGGGATGGCTAATTTTTGAAGATTATTAGGAATATCCTTTCTTCTTTTTTATGCACACTAAACCCATTTAAAATCTTTCCTACTAAGAGTGTACTTTCTCTGCCTTTGTGCACACAAACAACCAAATCCCTTTCAGAGCATTCACCCCTGAAGTTTGGGGTCCCTGGGTTCCTTTGAGTGTACACTAATAGACAGGCACAAATTATAAAAGAATTGAAAAATTATGTTTGCTAACAAAATTGTGCTTCACCAGGTACTTTCTTTTTGATACCTGAGAGCCAAAAGTTTACCAGACTAACCTATTTCGTATCAGTTATGAGGGGGTGAGGGACACCTCAGGACCCCAAACCTGCCACTCTAAGTAAGGTCTGCCACCTGCTGCATCATGACAAGATATTCACTATTGTGTCAGATCAGCAGTGGATAGGAACTTTAATATAATTAGTGTGCAATCAAGGCCAAAAAAATGTACCCAAAGTTACCCTTGAGAGTAAATGCTCAGTTAAACAAGACTGGCCCAAGATTGGGACACTGAAGCCCAAAAGCTTGCCACATGGCGGGGACCCGCAGCATGTGTGGCACAGAGGCACAAAACTGATGCAGTGAAACAAAGGAGGGCTCTCTCCCTGGCCTATCAGGTAAAAATTCCTATCTGATGCATCTGGCAAGTTTGTCTTCTTGCATTCCAAGGAAAAGGAAGGATATCCCTAAGAGAATAATAAGGAAGTTAAACAGCTAAGGAAGTTAAATATCAGGTGTCAATAAAGCAAGCAGGTGCCTACCCATGCGAAACCCCCCTATGCCCGCACTAAAAGGAACGCCGGCATTTGCCCATGTACCTTTCGTTTTACAACTTTGGTTTTTTGTTTTTAAAGATTTATTTATTTATAGATACAATAGCTGGGGTGTAGCCAAATGTGCCAGGGGTGGGGCTGGTGAGAGCATTCACCTGAGACAGAGTGGGCAGAACAGGCAGATCTACTGAAATACACTGCTGAGGGCAGCAACAGGGAAACAGAGAGGTCTGCTGCACCATGAGGGTCAGCTCCCTGGCTGGGCTCCAACTCAGTCTGCAGTGTCGGCTGATAGCTTGATGGTTCTCAGACTTGAATCCCTAAACCAGTAGGGTGGGCCTGTTTTATTTGTATAAATAATGCGGCACTCTGCCAAAGGGCAGGGCAGTGGTCTTTTAGATTCAGCCTGCTGTCCTCCTCAGTTTGTGGACAATTTAAACTACTTTTTGGTAAACTCTGTTTCCTTTTACTGGTAGAGGGAAACCAGGCCAGCATTCAGTATCAAAAGCAAGATCAAGATAAAAGCTGGCACCATTAACCTCTACATCTCTCTCACTCATCTGTTTTACCCATCCAAGACCAAGAAACAAGAACAGCTTCTTCTCACATCACTCAATGCCTCCTCCAGTTCTCCTTCTGGTTCTCCATTCTGCTCCCTTCCTTCCTTCAGTCTCCTTTCCAACTCCCCCTCTTCCCTGCTCAACTCCAACCTTCCTTGAGTGGGGCAGGGAACCTGGAACCTCTCCTTTCCCTGGGGACCACCCAAATACACCACCCTGAATAACATCAACTATAGGCTTGCCATAAGGACTGCCTTGCTGATCTATCCTATTGCTCAGGGAAGAAAAATTTCTAATCTACTGCTATAGTAGAGTTAAGATGCATAGGAAAAGATCCTTTACTCCTTTTAGACTGACATATAAGCAAACATCACACAGACTGATAAGAGAAAATATACAAAAGAATTTAACTATAACATGTACAACTCCTGTATGCATGGGAGAGACACATTATAACTGAGTAAGTCAACACATACAGACACAGATCTCACCCAAGCCCAACTGATGGGGGAGGGTGCAGAAAGTAGGGGCTAGAAGGAGTAATGTTAGTTACAATTTGTCAAGGCTAAGCAAACAAAGGTATGCAGATTTAGTTTCTCCCTTCAGCTTTGAAAATAGATAAGGAGCTCAGATCTTCTCAGCACCTGAGGGGGAGGCCCTAAAAGAGAAAAGTTTACTTATAAATGTCCTTCTCAGAAGCAACCTGCACCAAGGCTTAAAGCACCGAACCCCCCTCCCCGCACCCCATGGAATAACCCTTTGGCCAAAATCACTTATTTGGGGAGGGCAGATTTTGGCTCCCCTAGAGGAGCCTTTTAAAAATAATTAAAATGTAACTATATTTCATAAATATATAAAAATAAATATGTTGCTAGTCTTTCTCATCATTTTCAAAGACTGCACACTGTACATTAGAATTGCATTTTTATGGTGAACTGTGGCAAGGACACTATTTTTTTTTAGATGCATTTCACTCAGTCCTTTCCTTCTATCTTGTCCTTGTATTTTCTGTTATTATGTTATTGGCTGCTAAGTGTGGGTTCTTGAGTTCCTCACACAAGAATGAAATAAGGATGCTAACCACCACACTTTACTTTGAAGTTGAGATTTATTGTAGCTTTACAGTCACAGAAACCTCCAGGGAGACCTCAACAGCAAGAATTTCCCCCAAAGACAATGCTCTCTCCTTTATATTGACCACGGCAAACATAATGCAGGGGATGATGTTATCCCAAATGTGAGGGTAAAGAGAGGAGGTTTTGGAGCAGACTTGCACAGCCTCAGTAGGATACATGCATCTCCATGCATCCAAGTTCAGAAACTGGAGGGCGAATCCTGCCTAAAGGCAGAGATCTTGCTTAAATAACAAAGATTAGGTCTTCTAAGTTCACTACTCAACACTCATGTACCAAGTAGTTCTATCATTGGCCAACAACTATTCTGCTTTGCAGTCACTGGACTGCTGAGACAATCTGCTCTTAGAAAGAAGTTGCTAGGGACAGAAAATTGAGTAATGATTTGCAGTTAATCATTACACGATGATTTATAGGCACTATTGTTAATGTTCTTATTTCAAAGACTATGCACAAAGGGAAAGAAGAAAGCATCTCCAAGAGTTCCCTTGTCTCAGTTGTAATATATTGATTATTGTTTTTGCTCTAGTAATTGACTACAATGTACTAAATACATATGAATCAAGTCTCTATTAAGTGCTTTGTATGCTTGAAATGTTCATGCCACTCTGTCTACTGAAGCTCCCTTCACCTAACCAATCTCCCTCCTGATAATTCATTGTCAACTTTTGTTATCAATTATACCTTTCGCATATGGATAATGATGTGTTTATTGTATTTCACAGTAAATAATTATATATATTTATCTTCTAGACTATGAGCCTTTTAAAAATGAATTCCATGGTCTATGTAACTTTGTATCACTGTTATCTAAAATAAGCCTGGAATGGAGTCAGTAGTAACTTTAGAAACACATGAATAAATTAATGGATATGCACAACTGTTTATGTATGAATAATCTTAATTTTATATTTTCTCTTCTAATTTTTGCCATATAAGCACATTACTCTCATAAAAACTATAATGAAGAATGTTATGATAAGTGGCCTTTTGGACACTGAAATCAGATCCCATATCTTTCTGCTACTCTAGATTTTACAAATTTGAAATCTTTTATTCCTAAAACAAGTTATTTGTATTCAATTTTATGTTATCCTAACAAATAAAAGAACATTTAACTTTTTAAAAAGTTATTTATTTATGCATTGAAGAACTGGGGTAGAGGCCAAAGGTTCACAGGATGAAAGAATTCACCAGAGATAGAGTGGGGAGCAGAACAGGCAAATTGACTGAAATACACTGCTGAGAGGAACAGCGGGTGGTACAGGAGAGGTCTCCTGCTCCACATGTGAATTTTGCTCCCTGGTTGGGGATTGAACTCACATCATCATGGTTGAACTCAGGACATCATGGTAACATTGCTAAGACTTAACATCTAGGCCACCAGGAAGACCCGACATGTAACTTTTTCAGGACCATTTAAAGTCAGAATACTTGGATGTCATGATGAAGTCAATAATCCCCATGAATAATCTGGATGAAGTTAAATAAATGACAGTTGATATGTTTTAGTTAGATTGAAAGAGAAAATCCTTATGCACATATAACGTGATCCCAATTGAACTCTTGTAATTTTATCATAGGACTTATGAAATCCCTGAATCAGAGCTCTCTTTCTTGACATGGACCAAGAAATTAGGACCCTAATTTTCCTAAGAGCTAGAGTGACAATGTGTAATTATTTTGCTTGTGCTGTTCTGACAAGAAATGCATTCAATCATCAATTAGGAAATAGACACATAGGGTTTCAATTATATTGATTTATCACCAACAACTCTTTAATACAGAACTCAGTTGCAGTGTATCATGCCTTGATAATTAAAAGGTACTTTGGTTTATTGTTTTCCTGACTGGTGGGAAAACAAGTAAAGTTTAAAAAAAAAAAAAAACTTCTTACATTGTCAGTTAATTTATTTCTACTAATCAGAAGTCAACTTCTCTGTATCTAGACAATTGTAAAATTCAGGTTAATATCACTATCATTACCACTTCCTATTCACTATATACAATTTCTCCACTACAGCGTAATCATAAGCAGTTTTCCTAAACAACATCAAGGACATGAAAACATAACTCTCATATCTGTTTGCCTGGAAAAAATTTGAACATATACCTTCAAAGTCACCTTTCAGTTTGCCAGTATTCTGCTTTTTTTGTACTTGCTTCATTCTCTTTAATAGCATCTACCCCTGTACCCAAGTCAGGACTGACAGGATAGGGTCATTTTCTACTCTTAGGGCAAATTAGTTTATTAAATACCTAAGTGTGAATGTGTTTTGTTTCATCAATCCCGGTCACTTACATGCTAAGCTTAGATAGAAAAGTATTAATAGATGAATACTTTCTGTCCTTCAAATAAACAAATTGTATATTTTCTTGTTGTCCTTGAAATAATTATGACTACTTACTCCCATATCTTAGTTAGAGTCTAGATCTAATTTATTTATTTTAAAGGAACATTTTGATAGTAAAAATATTAATTCTGGGAATAAACTGGTTGTACTTAACCATGGCATTATTTTCAGAAGTTGTTGGGAGTTAGAAGATGTTTTTGCAATCATCCACATGCATGCCTCTAACTTCTAGACCCTGAAAACTTGAATCAATTTTTCTATTTAGTTGGTGATATCACACTTTCAAACCTTTAGATTTCCTTCATTAGACTTTCTTCCACTTACAGAAACAGTTACCTTTACTATGTCAAAACTTTCCTGAGTCTCAGCTCAAAGCATTGAGATTATATTCAGGGAACTCCTGCATTCCAACAATCCTCGGTTCTGCCATCCAGGTAAACCAACTATCCGAGCAGCAAATTAACAGAGCTTCTCCCTCTCTGGCACCTGCAATAGCTGAAGAAGAGGGGATTAGGTTGAGGCAATTATAATCCTAGCAGTTACAAATTATTGAGCAAGGCTTGTCAACCCCAAGTCAAATTCTTTAAATTCATTGGCTAAGTAATTCACACTATATTGCTTTAACTTAGGAATCCCCTTTATCCCTGTTTTGTCGATAAACTGAGATTCAGGAGCTTAAAAGCTTTGTTCAATCTCACCCAACGAGGAAACTAGAAATTAAACTCCAAACCAGATCTGCCTTACTCCATAGCCCATTCGTTAAAAGTATATTTTATTTCCTTTTTAGATGAAGGGAAGAACCCCACAGAAGGGGAAACAGGTCTAAATTCTGGCATGTGATTACAGAGCAGGAAGTGAGAAAAGGCTTTTATAAAATAACTCGCAAGTGGGCAGGAATCAGATTCAGGCCTTGCTGGAGCCAGGGCATGGTAAGGGACACCTGTGATTTAGAATGTTTAACTAATGAGATTAAGATTTACGTATCAGGGCCCTCCTTGGTGGCACAATGTGTTAGGATGCAGCACTGCAAGCTAGCTATAGCTGCTTCAGTGTGAGTTCAATGCCCCACCCCAGAGTTGACCACATGGCGTGGCAGACCTTGCTTGCCTCCGCTGCTGCTCCCCTTAGCAGTGTACTTTGTTGATCTGCCTATATCCGCTTCCCCATTCTTTCTCTGGTGAAGCCCCCTCTCGCCACCCCTGAGCCTCTGGCCTCTGGCCTGTCTGTACCTAAGTTCTGTAAGCACAAATAAATAAATCCTTAAAAATAAAAAAGACTTTAACAAGATTAAATCTTGGTTCTCACACTTCAATTAGGTGGTCTTCTTATGATTGGACTTCAGTTTCTTCACCTAAAAATGCATATTAACAATAGGGCCAAACAGTATCTCTTGAATGAGGTTTGTAGGAAGATTGCATAGATAGGCCTTTTGATGCATTCAATTCTGTTCCTGATAATTTGTTAAGTGTTTAATTTATGTGCTAAGCCATTATTGGAAAATTCTACTTTTCATGTTGTTTTTGCTCAGTTTTTGGAGGTTTGTCTGACATATTACAAATTCCATCGAAGGGAAAACTGAACTTACAAAATTTATCAATTCCTAAGTGTTTATATAAAATTCCCCAAAATACAGCAGCATAAAATTTTTTAAACACCTTGTAAGATAAAAAGCTGGCTATTTCAAAATTAGCACAAATTGCCCCTACTGTTTAACACCCAAATGGAGTCTTCTACTATAGTAATAAAGGTCCTTGAGAAAAGCAGTCAGAAGGAGAGGTAGACGAAGAACCATCTGGAGAAAGTGCTTCAAAGTGAGGTTAATGGTACATAGGGTATCCTGTAACATCTTATTGAAAGAAGTGACCCGTTCCTTTACTTAGTCATTTTGGACTCAGTTTTATCACTTGTAAAGTGAAAGATGTAATCTAAAATGATTTATAAGGTCAATTATTCCTCTCTAACACTCTAAGAGACTAGGAAAAATCTAAACATCTGTGATCTTGAAATAGAGAAGAGTGTTCTGAATTATCTCAGGGAATGGAATGAGAAGTAACTGATAGTATTTAGAAGGATTCACATTTTGTCATATCATAAGTAGTACTTTTAGACAACTAAAACAGAAGTAAGAGTTAGATAATCAGCTACTAGGGATTTTAAACACCTAAGTTGCTATCTAAGTAGGCAATTAAAAATGTTAGCTGTATCATCTCACCCAGTTTCTACCACATTTTATTTGTGTTAAATAAAATATTGCTAATATTGTTCAAAAATTCACATGAAATAAGAAGTTACATACCTGTGATACTTGGATATACAATCCAGGGAGGGTTTCAAAGTATGAACCTCTTGAAATTATCTGAAAAAATGTATGTGTGTGTGTGTGTCATTTTTTTTCAAGGAGAAATGCCCTTCATTTTTGTCAGATTATCAAAGTCAATGTTGGAGTCAGAGTCACTGATTATATAATTTATTAGATATATAAGCAATCTGGGGAATAAAGCTAGTGTATAAAGTAAGAAACATCTAAAAAGGATTTTATTAAAAATATTTATCTGCAGGCATTTTGTTAAGCTAAATGCTTTGTGGCAAAGCCAATTTATAATGAATTTATCAGTTCAACTTGAAAAATGATCTGGTGAAAACTGTGATTAAATATCTAATAGGTCTTTTAATCATATCTGATCAGCAAGAATAGATAAAAATATGCCCGTTACCTGGTTATCTCATTCTATTTGACTTTTTTATCCTGGTTTCATATGCACTATTTAAAAAAAATGACTTAGTAATAATTCCTGAATCCTTACTTTGAATTTTAAACACTATAAAAAAATAGCATCTTTTTAATGAAAGTACTCAGGAAAATTCTCACTTTGAACTAATATCGCCAAAAGAAATCAAAATGCCTATATGACATTCTTTTTGCAAAACTTTGTGCTTATGTGCCTATCAGAAATCTAGCTGGCCCATATTTGTTAAATTACATGAGAGTATACTGTTGTCTACCAATTGAAGAGAGTAAGAATGGGCCCAAAGGAATGTTCAGCAAGGAGGTCAGTCTTTCCAGATATTCCATTCAACTTGAATAACATCATTGGCAATGCAAAGTAAAGACAAAGCTGCCAAAGTCAATACCCCAGATCGCTGTGTCTGTGCAACAGCTTTCTCTATGCTAATAGTGTTTATGCCATCTGTCTGTTTCCAATTAAAGTCCACTTTTGATTCAATGACCAGATGTTCCACATTGTGGGGCTGTTTTGTCATCCTTTCCCTGTCTTAAAATTAGTGGACTTACTTTATGTGGATGTTCTTTACTTTTGTGCTTTTTTATTTCTTTTCCTATTTCTGATGTCACAAGCTTGCATTTTTTGAAAGATAAGTAGTTATTTCATTTCCTTCTATAGGTTTTATTGCTTATAAGGTGAGTTTTCTGAATATGTTTACATTTCTAATTTCAGTTAATGATCATTCATTCATGATACCTTCTTAATTGACTTTTCATATAACTATATGAATAAAAATTTTAGTATCAACAACCTATATAATACATTTTAAATTAAAATCATTAAGTAAGCATTAACTCAGATATTGTGAGTTAAGTTTCAGATAAATTGGCAAGTTATTTTTTGGCCTCCCAGTGATACAAAGGCTATATTATATTGTCTATTAGTTTGAAATAGCAATATGTCTAAAAACACAGGGTACATGAATTAATATTACTTTGTTGCTAAAAGTGCCAACCATCGTCCCTCCCTGGTGGGGCAGCGGGTTAAAGCACAGCTCTAAGAAGCTAAAGGCACTTTCACATGAGTTGGATTCCCTCCTGCCAGGGAGATGATGCCTGTGGCGCACAGACCTCTCCTGACCTGCCCACTGCTCCCCTGAACAGTATACTTCCACGATCTGCCTGTTCTGCTCCCCCTTCTGTCTCTGGTAAATCCTCTCACAGCCACTGCACCTCTGGCCTGTACCCCAGTTCTGTATGCACAAATAAATAAATCTTAAAAAAAAAAATGTTAACCATCGTCTGAACCCTCAGCCAGTAGTAATTCTTTTGCTGGTGGAAAATTGGCCTTAATCTGATGGCTGCTGATTGATTAGGGTGACCATTGCTGAAACTTAGATTTTTTTGGCAGTTTCTTAAGACAATAAAGTCATCTATTGAATCTTCCTTTTATAAAAGATTTCCCAGTAGCATGCAATACTGTTTGATAACATTTTACCCATTTTACTCCCAAAATTGGAGTCACAATTTCAAATCCTGCCACTGTTTTATTTTTTTATACTCTTTATTTTTATATATGCTTTATTTTTGTATATTCTAAGTTGTTGGTTGCTATTTCAACCATGTTTATAGAATATTCACTAGGAATAGACCCGATTTCAAGATACCATTTCTTTTGTTTATTCATAAGAAGAAATTCCTCATCTATTCAAGATTTATCATCAGATAGGAACAATTAACCACATCTTTTAGTTTCTATTAGTTTTTGTACTACATCTGAAGTTACCTACTCCATGTAAGTTTAGAACCCTTCAGACTTATGAAGCTTGGAATTCACTTCTTCCAAACTCATTTCAAGGTTTATACTTTGACCTTGTTTCACCAATCACAAAGGTCATGGAATCTAGAATCCTTTCCAAAAAGGTTTTCAGTGACTTTGCCTTGATCTAACAGAGGAATTGTTATCTATAGCAATCAATATCCATGTCTTAAGAAATGATTTTTAAACAATTATACTTGGGGGGAAAAAAGGTTTTCTAGATCTGAATAACATATGGAATCAGCACTTGTTGCTTAACCTTGTACTTTTATGTCATGGAGAAATGATCTTTCCTTAAAGTTATTAAACTGGTGCTAACTTCAAACTTTTCTATTGCAGCTTGCTCACCTCTCTCAGACTTCACAGCATAGATGAGAGAGGTGTATAGGTTTTTGTATAGGTTTTTGTTTAAAGAAATGCTTGGTCTTCTTTCTAGATCAATAAGATGTTCTCCATATCAGCAATAAAGCACTGTTCCTTTCTTGTAGCACTTTTGATTTCCCTCAAGGACCCTCCCTTTGCATTTACAACTTGGCTAACTGGTGTAAAAGAGCTAGCCTTCACTTAGCTTATTTTTTGACATGTCTTCCTCACTAAGCTTAGTCATTTCTAGCTTTCAAACTTCATATGAGAGACATATGGTTCTTATTTTTACAAGTTATTGTGTTGCAGAGTTATCAGTTACCCTAATTTCAAAATGGCGTCTCAGGAAATAGGAGCCCTGAGGATAGAGAAAGACCCATCTAGAGAACAGTCAGAAAGAACAGAAGGGATCAGACATGACATTTATCAATTAAGTCAATCATCTCTATGAGTGCAGTTCCTAGCTCTTGAAAACAATTACAAGAGTAATATGGAAGAGTAATAATCAAAGATCCCAAACAGGCATTATAATTAAAAAATCTGAAACCAAACGTGACACAGAGACAAAGAGAAGATATTGGAAAAATAATGCCAATGGACACACAACACACAGTGTCATCACACACCTCTAAAACAAAAATTGCAGTATCAGCAAAGCACTATAAAACAAAGTGCAATAAAATTAGGCATGTCTGTATATTATTTCCCAGGAAAGGACAAATTACCATGTCAATCACTATTTTTGTGTGTGCATACTTTGTTGCTTATGCAATCTAATTTCATACAAAATCAAATCTGTTCAATTTCAGATAAGAAAATGAAACTAAATTTGAAGTAGATTAGTAAATTGCAATTTGATTTTCTACTCAATGTTTATTGATTATTCTAATCTTGAATGTTTTTCAAGCTTGTTTTTGACGGTGGTTTGGGGGTGTTATTATTCTTATGAACTCAGCATGTTGCATTTTATGAAGAATAGATGTAAAACAACTAGAGCTTTTAATCTACTTTGTGTGGCACTTGTGGAAAGTTGGAAACTTCTTTGGAAATGTCCTTGAGCTTGTTATATTTCAATGAGAAATTTGAATAGCCTTTTGGCATAAATGCCATAGGATCTAATTTTCTTTTGTATCTGTAGAAGCTGGCTCAAGAAAGAGCATGATTTTAGTTAAAAAAAAATCCAAAATAATAAGATTTTAGAATGCATAACAAGGAAACCATAATATCAGCTTTTAAAGATAACTTTTCTATCCCCAGACAGTATTTCTTTCTACCATAGTCATGGCCTCTGAGTCCAGTGACATTTTGAGGGTGAGAAGACTAGATTAGAACTATGGATTTCTCTTTATTAATCAGTATTCAGTGGATTTTTTGGTCATATCCAGTATTAATATAAAAGGAAATATATTCATTTTGTTATTAGTTTTCATTTTATTCCTTATTCTAGACTTCTGTTTTCCTTAGTGGGCTCTCAAGTCCTTTAACATCATGCCCAGTCACATGAGGTTCTCCTCTAGAGTTTCCAAATATCCAATATATATTTTATCTTACTTTAAAGGTCAGTAGTAGAAGTGTACTTCAAGGAACTTTGTGAGCTGTTCTTCCTCACCTTGGGCATTACAGTCTCCTTTGTACTCAGCATACATTTCTTGAGGCAGTTTATACTTAATGTATTAGGTTGTTTGAGTTTTATGTTCACTTAGTTTTACTTACTATTAATTTGGTATAATGTATACATTATTTATAATGTACATTTATTTATTTGCAAATCTTAGATATTATGTCTTTACCTTTTAATAATAGTTCTGTTCTCGATAAAGAAACTTTCTAAGTTAAGTCAATTCCATTTTTATTTTTGCTGTGGAGACAGTTTCTCAGACATCACAGAGACCAACATCATAGAACAGATTGACCATGTTTTCTCCTATTCATTTTGAATCAAACTTTACTTTAAATATGTAGAGCTATATACACAAAGACTGCTAAAGTTTGCTTTGAGCAACTCCATTACTTTTTATTACAAATTCTGATCATTGACCCTCATACTTTACTGGGTATAAAACAAATGATCTTTTTTTGTTTTTTTAAATGAAGATTACTATGGCCCACCTACTCAGTGTTAAGTCTATTTTGTTATGAGTTTCAGGATTTCCATTTTGACAGATTTAGTTGATTCTAATATTGCTAGTTGGAGACCTTATAAGAAGAAGTGCTCTTCTAGATGACTGAAAGATGATGCTCCAGTTTTAGGATTTATTTCCCAAGAACAAAAATTAAGATATTTTTCTATCCTTCAGTATCTATTGTTTGTTGCATCTTATTTCTGAAAATATAAACACAGTATGTTTTAAAACTTTGAAACAAAAGGGTAGAAAATTACAGTTAAAATTTCAAAATGGAAATATTGAAAATGCAAAGCTACAATTTGACTCACATTTCAAATAAATTTTATAATTAAGAGAAAATATAAAAAGTATTTAAGATTATCTATTGTATCAAAGGCATGAGCCTAAATTTTGGTCTTGTTAACCTTTATGTTCAGTAAATATAAATTAGTTTTTCAAAACAAAAAATGAAATAATACTGAATTTCATCAATGAGGATTTTCAGTTAATTTTATAGTTCTTCTATGTGATGTCAAATTATAGGCTTGAATGAAGAGCAGAATGGAGTCTTTAATGTTCTGCTAAATTTTAAGGGCATTTTTTTTTCAGGTGAAAGACTATATCATGATTTGAGGAATTTAAATAAATGAATAAATTAATTTCTTCTAAAAGCTGCATTCAATTATAACAACTATTGTTACATCCATCTTCAGTGGGAGATCAAAATTTGCCAGTCTTATCCATCTTGCTTCAATTTCATGGATCACAGTTAAAAATAACAGAGATAAGAAATATCTTGAAAATCAAAATAATCTTTCTTTCCCTAATTATTTCATTTCATATCAATTCATATAGGAAATACTTAGCAATTCTTTATAATGTGCCAGGCATATCTTTGAAACTGAAGATAAAGTAGCAAACAAGATAAATAATAGTCTGCCCTCAAAGACATTAAATTCTCATTAGAAGTCTTGAGAAATAAATAATAGATAAGCAAGAAGAGAATTAACTGTAAAAGCTGTGCAAATAATTGTTACCTGGTTCATAACCACAAAGAATTCAGAAACTACTCTTTTATTTGATCAGTGAGGCGAGTACTAAGCTCAGATATTATTGGAATCAATTATGGCTGAACTAGAAAGCAGAACATTTTAGAAAGAATAACTTAAAAAAAATAAAATTAAGGAAATTTATTTGTTACCTTAGAGAGGAAAATAGAATTATATACTGGTGAAGCATAGTACATAAGAGACCCAGTTGCTAAGCAAGAGTTACTTCATACCAAACTGTAAACAAGAGTGAAAGTTTGAATTTTGTTTCTTAGCAATGGGAAGTCATCAAAAGGTTTGGGTCAGTGGTAGCTTTGATCAATGAAGTAATTCCAGAGATAAAATGCAGTGAATAAATTTGCAAGGTCTATAAATAAATTTAGCATAAACTTTCATTACTTGAATAAAGCACATAATTTTGGTGGGGGAAAGACATATAAATGATTTTAGACTAGCACTGCTTAATACAATTTTCTTCAGTACTGTAGGGGTGTTAATATGGTATTGCATGTGGCTATTGAGCACTTGTAATGTGACTAGTGGAAGTGAGGAAATTTTAGTTTGATTTAATTTTGATTAATTTGAATTCATGTAGCCATCTGCAAGCAGTGGCTACATTGAACAGCACAATTTCAAATGTTTGGCTTGAGCAGTGGGTAGAAAGTAAGAGTAAGGGAATCAAATAAGAGTTG
Source organism: Condylura cristata (assembly GCF_000260355.1). NCBI lineage: Eukaryota > Metazoa > Chordata > Mammalia > Eulipotyphla > Talpidae > Condylura > Condylura cristata. The sequence goes on along the minus strand of NW_004567108.1, from coordinate 29,532,981 downwards.
TAATAAGGACCCTCCCTACTAGCACAGCTGATTAGAGCACAGCACTAGTAAGTTCTTCAAAGCCACTGCAGCATGAGTTCGATCCCCTGGCTAGAGAGGTAACCCACATGGCCGGAAAGACCTTTCCTGTCTCACCCACTGCTGCTCTCAGAAGTGTATTTTGGTGCACCTGCCTGTGCTCCCCACTCTGTCTCTGGTGAAACCTCTTGCCCCCCACACCTCTAACCTGTACCCCAGTTCTTGTATGTATAAATAAATCATTAAAAATAAAAAGAGTTGGGCCCTCCTGGTGGCGCAGCGGGTTAAAGCACTGCACTGAGAATCTAAAGCCGCTTCTGCATGAGTTCGATTCCCACCTGCCCCGGAGGTGACCACATGGCGCGGCAGACCTCTCCTGACCCACCCGCTGCTCCCCTCAGCAGTGTGTTTCGTCGATCTGCCTGTTCTGCTCCCCACTCTGTCTCTGGTGAAGCCTCTCACCGCCCCTGAGCCTCTGGCCTGTACCCCAGTTCTGTGTGCATAAATAAATAAATCTTTAAAAAAAAATAAAATAAAATAAAAAATAAAAAGAGTTACAGTAAGATTGTGTTAAGTGTGAAAAGGCTAGTAGTAGCTATGAATATGGATATATCAAGTAGTATGCAGAATATGTGATCTGGATCTCTGGGAAGATCAGAGATACACCTGTATGTGTGAGAATAACCAGCGCCTAGATTTCATTTATACCCATGACTCAATGATGTCAGCTAGAGAGAAGTGTATAGAAAGAAGAGGGCCCAAATGATATAAGCTAACATTCTAAGATGTTATAGTCAAGTAAAGTAGACTCCAATATAAAGGAATGAGAAAGAAAAGTTAATCTAAAGAGGACACATCGAAACAGAGCCAAACAAACAGGTACCTGGCTCTGAAACAAGAGTCACTTCTTTCACATCACATTGGCAAAGCACCCTCACCCCTGGAATGCTCAGCAGGGCCAGAACAAATTCCAGTGAAAAGAAAGTCTTAACTTGACAGTTTATACAATTGTTTTATTTGTTCATTTGCTTTGTTTCTTTATATGTAAAACAAAGTTAGATGCTAAGAACAAAATACTAGTTACCAAAAGGAAAAGAGGAGAGTTGTCTAAGTCAGATAAAAAGGGTCAACTGTATGGTGATGGGTGGGAGCTAAACTAGTGAACATACTGGGCTGTATATAGATGCTGGTATATAAGTCTGTACACCTGAAATATAGGTAATGCTAATAGTCAACATCACTTCAGTTAAAAAAGGTTACATTTAATTATCAATTAAAAAGATGATTGTGACTTAAAAAATAGATATATGAGGAAGGGAATGGGTTTTGCAGTCTTTAAGGTCTGAAACTGAGGTCAAAATAAAGTGTAAGTAGCATAGGTACTTCCAAAACCATAATGCAGACATTTTCATGTTTCCAAAAGAAAGAAGAAGTTGGGAGACAATTCTAAATCTAACTAACTGTAAATTCTAAATAGTTCTAAAATTAACTAACTGTAAATTTCTATTCATAATCATAAATGAAACATAACTTTTTTAGCAAAAACTTTGTATCTCTTCAAGAACAAATCCCTAAAATTAAACATTAAAAACTGACTTTGTTTAATACTTTAAGGTTTTAAGAAGGTCATGTCCTGTCAAGAATCTCCGCAGACATAAGTAATACAGCATTCTATAAGACATAAAGAAATTATACAATCATTATAAAAAATTTAAGAGGTAGAATAAATATAAACATTAGCTAATAGGTTTATGTTTCTCAAGTTTTTCTTACTATTCCCTTTAATTGAGTCTAGGTTTATGGAATTCTGAGATTCAGGACTTTGTGATTTTGTTTGAATTTGATACAAGAGAGATTTTCATTCTGAGGATTTAGGTAACTGCCTCTATCTACAGAAAATAAATAAAATAAAATAAAGCCAGTAACAAAGGAAGAAAGGCTGGGAACTGCCACTGCAGAATGATAAGCTACATAAATATTACTCTATTATGATAAACTATCATTTGCACATACAAAACTTCTTCTCTAAGCTCATAACAAAGACATAGTACATTCAGGAGTTATTTCTCATTTTGATGTCTCTATAAAGTAAATACAAATTCAGATCATGTTTAGAAAAAAATACATATTGTTCTTTGTTTTTCAAATCACTGGTTTTGCTTTCTGTGCGAAGTGACCAATTAGTCATACCCCTCCATTCTTCATTTAAGAAATAAATGCATATATATATATATATATATATATACATGTATTTATAAAATAATAGTAATTATTAATATAGAAACATGCAATATAAAGGTTAGGCAGACAAATGAGTGAAATTTAATTTCTAGCTACTTAGGTTTACCAGGCACTGAGTGTGAAAATGTGGAAGTGCTTTTAGTTTCGGCATAACAGTGAGCACAAAGACATTAAACAGCAAAATTCCTAGATGCTGCAATCAGAGGGCATGTTTAATTCTAGAAAGCAGGCCAAAACTTCCTACTGCTCTGTATAATGAAATCATTTTATATCTCTGATTCAAATTGGGAATCATTCTCTACTCACAAAATGAATAAAGTGAAGAACACATGGTTATCCTAGGACAACAGCACCCTTTGATCAAACAATATACTAACAAATTACATTCAGTGAAGACACAGCTGCAACAGATTCCTGTCCTGTCCACACATAGAAATGCAAATAAGAACATAATCAAGGAAATGGTAGCCCCAAGACAAAGGTAGAAAGGTCATATAGCAATTAATAGATACTTCTGGCAGTTCTGGATGAAGTAAAAGCTCATAAATTTTCTGTTGATTTACACTCAGGATTAAAATTTAAGCTTTCTTAAAATTATACTATTTTATTTTCATGATGATTCTGGTATGAAATGATGTCCAACCAGTGCACATTCTAATGTGGCAAGAAACACAAAAATGGAACTCTTGAACTTGAATACAAAAAGAACAAACATTTCATTTATCTACATCTTGTTAAGAGCATTTCTACTTTCATGAAAAAGAATTCTAGAGTCAAAATCTGGTGGATATTTGTAAAAATCTGGAATTGGGTATTTGTAAATTTATACTTAAGAGAAATATTAAATTGAACATATATATAGAATAAGGTATAATTATAAAGAATACTCTGGTTATCATTTTGCCAGACATCTTCATTCTATATGGAAAAAGCCTAGAAAAAAAAAGACTCAATAAAACTCTTATTGCACAAGAGTTAGAGGCAGAGCATCATTTAGCACGATTCAATTTCAGTTGCAATTCTTAAAAATATAGAACATGAATGCATGCAGGTCATAAACAGTTGTAAAATATCACACATTATCTTATTTAAAATATAAATATTTGTTCAACAACTGATATTGGCCAAATATTGAATTTATTGTACAAACTGTTTCTAATGCATCATTTCAATGTCCAGATACCTTTTCTGATTTTCTGAGCCTGCCCATCTGTGTTTAATTGAGGGTATCGAACTTCAATGAGCGCCTTCATGATTGTGCTTCTAAACTATCTGTCTGTTAGATCATTCAGTTCTGAGTCTTGTAGCTGGATTCAGCTCCATCATTTTTTTCCATGCAGGGTTGCAAGAATTGTGTCTTTTTTCATATGCCTCTTTCTCTCCCGTAGGCAGTGCTGTGTTTTTAGATTTAGGATCCTCTTGGTTTATCATGGTGAGAGATGGAGGGCAGCGTTGCTGAAGAGGAGTGCAAATTCCTTATTTATTCACAGTCTTGTGTGAGGAGGGGCGTGAGGACGGGGGAAGCCTGTCCCACTGTTTCCCCATAATGAGGTCAAGCTTCTTTCTGTGCCTTGGGGATACTTCCTAGGACCCCGCCTAGACCCCTTTGTTACCCACACATACAGCATATTTCCAACCAGACTTCAGGTGAAAAGTGTGAGAGGATGGTTTTCTGTCATTGATTACAAACATCTAGACCAAGAGTCTGGGCTGACCAAGATGTCCTAGAGCTTAGGCAGGAGAGAATACATTGTCATGTTCATTGTAAAGGTGCGTTTTCTATGCCAGACTGTGTGTACCAAAAACTGCCCTGCCAAGTCTGAATGTATGGCCTCCACTATGGCCAAGTCTTCCCACTCCAAAATGTAGCAAACAGCAGCCCACTTACCACAGGGAGAAAGACGTCTGGATTCATGTAGCAATGGTGGTGATGAGCTGGTGAGTTACGGATGTGGGTCATAGTTGCCTTTTTAGATGTACTTGGAAGAAAGTTTGCCAGCGGAGAATGATTTGTCTTGTCTTGGCTTTGCCTCACTCTTCTTGTCTACTTTTAGGTATCCCAACAGAATTTTTGTTTTTGAGTGGTGCTAACCAAAAGGCATTTTAATCAGGATTCCCACAACTTAAAGTGCAAGCTAAAGTGCAAATTTTTTAATACTGGGAATGGTTAACAAAAATTGTATAGACTAGTACAGGAAAAGTACACGTTTTAAACGTGACTTGAGGCCCTCCTCTGGTGGCGCAACAGGTTAAAGCTCAGCACTTCAGGCTATCCGCAACCACTTCAGTATCAGTTGGATCCCCAGCCTCCGAGGTGATCCACAAAGTACAGCAGAGACCTCTCCTGTCTCACCTGCTGCTCCCCTCAGCAATGTACTTTGTGGATCTGCCTGTTCTGCTCCCCAATTTCTCTGGTGAATCCTCTCAGCGCCCCTACACCTCTGGCCTGTACCCCAGTTGTATGCATAAATAAATACATCTTTCTTTAAAAAATGTGAATTGAATCACCAGGTCTCTTATAGTATAAAAAATACACTAAAATTCTGCATGGTAATAAGATCCCCTGAGTGTATAATTAATATGGAGGGAAAATAAGAGTAACATTTATTTCAAAAGATTGGGAGAATTGCTTAATGTGAGAAAAAAATTAAGCAATGCTTAAGCCTACTAATTTAACATTCATTGTATTTCAAAGGAATCCCTACTCACTAATAATTCTTACACACTTTCTACGCGTTATTAATTCAATTTACCTTAGCACAGTTTAAAGAATAATCCTGTAGTCACTCAGATTTTAAAAGTGCATCAAATTGCTTCTTATTCTGACTCTACTTAAGCAGATATTTTGACAGAAATAGACTAGTGTTAACTAGTTTATAATTTAAAGCACCAAATTGGACATTTCTATCCCTGCTTTTTAGCTGGGGACAGTTTTCAGTCTTCTGTATTGAGACTCTTACTGAGGGATATTTAGTCTACCATTGGCTGCCAAGACAGTTCTGTATAGAAAGAAAAAGACATCTATTTGCCTTTTAAAATTACATGGCCCTCCCTAAATCCCTGACCTCTTTTCCTAATCATCAGAGCATAGCTTCCATTTATAAAAAACAATTCCAAAGGACATATTTTAGATCCATGGTGATAAGCGCATGCTCATTAGCTTAATGGTATGAGTGCATTATGATATATTTACCAGAGACAAACAAAAAACAAAAGAGAAATTGATAATTGGCATGCAAAATACAAATGTGCCAAATGGTTCTTCTAAATATTGAGGGAAAGAGGGTTAAACATAATGCTGTACTTTACACTAATGAAAATGTCCAGTATATTCCTATCCCCAAGCAAAATAGCATGTTAATGACTCTGCTCAATGTCTTTTTTGTTAATGTGACATCCAAGGAAGCACTCCTCCTGGAGCCATAAACTATGTTCAAGGACAAAGAGCAAACAGCTATCCACTTCTGCTAGCTGGTGACTGAAACGGAAGCCCTGGGTCAGAGTGATCATAATTACTGCAAATGGCCACCCTATCCCTTACAATTAGGGTTGTAGCCCATCTTTGGTGTTTCTTCTCCTGAGGAGTAACAATCATGTGCTGTATATTTGCTGAAAAATGTTATCATCACATTCTAGGACTAGTAAAAGGAAAAGATTCCTCACCTTTAGCCCAGAAACCTGGAAATTTCTAAATACTTAATCTCTACATATTTTTAAGACATCAATTTAAATCCCATGCTTCTGTGCAAGTCTTTTCTAAGGTAAGAGAAAGTTATTTCAGAATCCATGTGGAGGTAGAGTAAACTAGGATTTTACTGGGAACTAAGGAATAGTTATGTGAGACTGGAGTTGAGGAGAGAAAGATGGAAGGCTAGGTAAAATTCTCTTCATCATAATGTCCTCAGAGGGAAGACTGAAATTACCTGTGCTGATGATGCAGGATAGAAAATATGGGAAAATAGCGGACCTAGGGAGACAGCTCTGTGGCTCTCTTCCTGGACTTGTGCTTCTCAAGATTCCCACTAGGGGGTGACAACCTGCTCAGAGTGCTGATACTCCTTAAATCCCCCTTGATGTGCAATAGTTCTGTATTAGCTTTCTTATCTACATCTCAACCTGGGTTTTGAACGTACGCTCTTACAAATTGTGTCTTTTGTCATTAACATATAACTATTCAAAACAAAAACTAATATACATATATTTCTTAGTTTGTGCTAAAAACTTCTGGTACAACAAAATTGATTAAATTTTCCTAACAACTCTCTGATGCAAGATAATTGTGTCCATTTTTAAGAGGTAAGGTCACTAAGTCTTAGCACATCTAGTTAATGTGTCTATATCAGTATGAAATGAGCCAAGGCTCACAATCAAGTCTATGGTCTTACCATCCTATTTGGAATTAAAGTAACTTTGTTTTAATTCCATATGTGGTATGTTTTTCTAAATATATAAAAATAAATAAGAAGGTAATCATCACTAAAATGTAATTACGACCATATGACTAAAATAAAATCTAACCTAAATCTAAAACAAAAATCTAATTCTACAGTTTCTGTGAATTCACACCTATTTTCCTAAGTTGTATACACAGTGTTGTGAACCTATGTTATCTAAATTAAAAAGGAAGGAAGGTAGGTAGGACAGGAATAAATCACTATCATTATCTGTAACATATCAAGGACTTTGTTGTGAGTACTTGATATCCACAAATAGGGGAATCAGAAAACTAGTAATATTACTAGTAATATGGAAATTACTATCTTTTCTGCTTCCTTGTAGAAATACTAAGATTTTTCAGACATCAGTATGTACCATTCATTAGGTTTTATATATGATAGTGATTTTATGTTTTCCTAAAGTTTTTTTTTTCCTTTATAGATACTCAGTAACAATTTTCTGTAGCCATTATGTACAAAGAGTTAAATGAAACAGCACAATTGGATAACTGTTTTTCACAGTTACATACTCTTTCACAAATGTACTTATACATACCTACATTTGATGGACAAATAAAAATTGGATTTATTTGCTGAGATTTAAAAACCAAAGCTCTAATATTTTGAGGCAGGCTTGGATGCCCTGAGTTATCTTTTCAAAAGACATCCCCTAGAGATGATAACATATGAGTTATTCTTGTTAGAAAAATGCCTGTTACCCCTAGAGCAAAGTAGAACTTTTTTGGCATGGTTCAGTTTCAGTGCCATTCCATAAAAAAAGATTTCCCCATATAAATGAAACACTTCTTAGACTTTCCTTATTCCTTAGACTTTATTGTACCAGCATGGGAGAAATTTGAGGTTGCTTACATTTCCACTGAGGCATATATTCTGAACCACCTAGGAAAATTAAACAACTCAGAAATTCCTCTAGGCCATTAATCTAACCCTTCCCATAAGTAGGAGAAAGATACAACCAGCAGGACAAAAAGTTTTATGTTTTCTCTACTATCAGTCACAAAAGACAAGAAAGGAGAGGAAATCAGAGCTCACTCTTTAAGCATATTAAGTAAACCCTTTGATCTATGTACAGTAAAAGTAGATGTGATTAAAGCAAGTGATTGATGTATTGACTCTACCAACTACTAGACGACAGTCTTGTTTCCCAGAACGAGTCACCAAGGAGATTCAGTCCCCCTTTATCGTGCTGTGTGTACTGAATATAAAGTTGGCCTTGCTATACTTGTACCATGTATTTTCCTGCTAATCATATACAAGTAAATGAAAATCAATTATAAATTCTTCAATGTTGATGATCCTGATCCTGATGTTTAAAAAACTTGAGATTTCACAGGGAAACCATAAAAAGGGGCCTCCCCAGCAAATATCAAAGATTCCAAGACCACATTGATTGATCCTGAGTTTCCTAAAAATGTTTTCTCCAACTGACCTGTGTGAATGGATACAAAGTTATAAAGGAGTCATACTGAAAAACTGTTAGTTTTGTATTGGGAAAAGATGAGAGCCTCAAAAATATCCATTATTAAGACTGAGCTGGGGTACTGGTGTGTTTCCCCGTCTCCTACTCTGCACTAGGATTAGAATAGTCAAGTGCCTTCTATCTGATGAGTTTTTGTCCTGTTCCAAGTTACCATGCAGTTGTTATCTCAAAAGGTCAACAAAAATGAGAGTAAGATCCTGGGTGATAAAAATAGATGAACCTTCTCTTAATGAGAGTTTTATCTAATAAAATTCAAAGGCATTAATAAAGCCTACATCATAGGGTTGTTGAGACAAATAAATGAACTAATATATTGCACAAGCTTAACCCCATGTCCTCTATCAGTTATTTTAAGAATTGTGTGCTACACTGTTTTACACAAGTTTAAAATATTCTTCTTTTTCTTAAGTTCCACTTTATTAACTTAGGTATTGATAAGAATACTCTGTTGGAAAGAATCCTAGATTCTTCTGGGAAGAAAGCAGGCAAAATTCTGTTGTGGTTCCTGTGTTGTAAGTGAAATTTTTAAGTTGGCACAGTCCTGTCATCACTAGAGAATTCAATTTCTTTGTCTATAAAATATGCAATTAAGTTTAATATTTATAAATCACCTTCTTGACGATTAAGATCACTTAATTTAACACTTAGTATCAAAATGCACTGTGCGGTTTATGCAATTATAACCTATACTGTAAAAAAAATGCATTCAACCCTCTGACTTAATAAAGGAGATTTGAACAAATACTATTTTCATGTTTTCCATAGCTATGTACAGTTTTATAACTGCCTAACTATCATGTCTGTGCACAAAGGTCCAAGTTGCTAGAAATGGTATGTGTACAGCAGCACCCTCTTACAGAATTAATGTGTACCTCTAATACTACGGAAACCAAATATTTCCCTACTTTGGGTATATGACTTGGATGTATGGCCAATTCTATTTTTTGTTATTCAACAACCTCCACTAAGCTAATCATTGTATTACCAATCTGACCAGAGGGCTTCAGAATATTTGTGTTTTTCTTTTACTCTAATAAAACTCAGTGATCTGAGTCTAGATTATTGATTGCATAGAAGGCAACCTCTGCTTCTTTTCTAAAAGAATCTTATTTATTTTTACTTTTATTTTTAGTGATCTAGTCAGTGTTTTCACAGTGTAGGACCTGTCCCCTCAGGAATGGTCACCATGAGTTTCCCATCACCATTGTACCCATAGCCCCCAGCACAGTCCATTGTGATCTGTCCCCCTTGCTAGCTCTCTGCAGTGTGGCTTGTGGAAAACATTATTTGTTCAAAAAAAGACATGAGGGGTGCCATTTTACTGCCTCTGACCATGATGACCTCTGCATAATGTTTGAGACTGTAGGTGCTGTTTTTGTTAGCAACTGGTGAGTCATTTTAAGATGCTTCAGAGTGAGGAGATGGAAAACTGGATCCTTCATAATTGTATTGAATCACTAAATTTATCAACTGGATAGAATCTATAGAATCTAACCAGTACTAGATTTCTGCTATGATATTGTAAATGTCTTTACTGTTTAGGGTATTTTAAGTTAGGCTTTTTGTTAATATCTGAAAACATCCTTCCTAGCACATAACATAGAGGTCAAAAAACTAGTTGCTACAACAAGCACCTAAGACTTTTGTGGCTTAACCCAATAAAAATTTATTTCTTACTCATTTTGCAGTCACATTTAGGTCAGCAGAAGTCTCTGTTCCATGCAGCCATCCATAGCCCAGCCATTTTCAGTGTGATTCTACCTCCTTTAAATGCAGGGAGATAATGGAGAAAGTGTTCAAGCAAAGAGGAAGTGGAGAAAAATCCAGACACATTGCAATAATGGTAGCTTTGTCATGTAACCTACTCTATTAGAAAATGTAGTCAAGCCATATATCCCAGAGGAAGGAGATGGGTTTTAGCAAACACAAAACACATAGTATTGCCTCTATTTTTGCCTTGAAATTTTAATATAGTAGCAATTTTTCATAAAATCAGTGATAGCTTAACGATGTGGGGAAGTGAGTGCAAAACTCACTTGCTAGATCACTTACTCCACTGAGTAAGTGATGGCGCAGTGGGTTAAAGCACAACACTAAGAAGCTAAAGTCACTTCTGCATGAGTTCGATTCTTGCCTGCCCCAGAGGTGACCACATGGCGTAGCAGACCTCTCCTGACCCGCCCGCTGCTCCCTTCAGCAGTGTACTTCGTCGATCTGCCTGTTCTGCTCCCCACTCTGTCTCTGGTGAAGTCTCTTGCCACCCCTGAACCTCTGGCCTGTACCCAGTTCTGATGCCGAACTTTAAAAAAAAAAAAATCTGTCTTAATAGTGTCAAATTTTGAAAGATAAAGTTACTTATTCGTATACAACCCATAAAGATTTCTTCTTACTATTCCAATAAAACTAGGGATAATTTCTCTTTACACTGGAAAGTTATGCAAAATAGATGGGAGTGATGTGATGTATGATAGCTTCCCTAAGATCAAGTCTATATTTTAATAGAAAGAAGTCTGTTCAATTAGTTGAAGTATTTGATAAAGTAGATAATTAAAAAAGAGTGACTTCAGATATTTGGTTTAGAATGTAAAAGTAAATATTATGTTTATTTATTAAGAGACTCCTAGCCAATGTAAGCTACTTTCTCTGGATGATTTGTCAAAACCAAAAAAAAAAAAAAAGTATCTCTAATATCCCTTTTGATTTGTCTCTCCTTTAATGCTCCCTTGCTGTACTCCTAGGATTAAAGATTAAAAGAAATGGTTGAATAAATTGTCTATGGTCTCTCATTTGTAATTTGAGCTGTGTGGTAGATATTCTCAGTGGCCTCATTTTACATATTGTATTTTAGGAAGAGAGGTTTTGGTGCAACAGAGCAATGAACAGATCGATCACAAACACTATCCTGTTGTTTGTAGTCAATATCTAATACTTATGGGAAAAACAAAAACTGGAGGAAAAAAGATAATATTGGGCTTTTTGTGGAAGATTTCTCACGTCTGGTGGGTGACAGAGAAAGTGAAGCAAGACCAATCTCATTACTACTAGTTATGCTCCAGCACACCAATTTCATTCATTTTGCTTTTATTTCTGATATGCAGAGCCTGTTTGATAAATTCCCTTCTGGGGACAGGGCAGTTTTGGAAGAATGTACATTAAAAAGTTATGAAGAGTACATAATTTATTAAACTCAACTCATTATTGGAAACTGTTAGCATACAATCTATTTAATAGGAATCATTGGTGGAGAAAATGACTGTTGTTTTGATCTGATCGCATAAGCAATGGTGTAATTTTCCTTGTCTGTGATGATTTACTTAATCTCCAACAACGTGAATACACATTTAAACTCTACTTGCTGCTGGAAAACAGACACATATGTTCTGTTATTTATTTATGGCAATGGCTTTACATTTTTATTATGTTCAGTAACAAATAGACTCTCCAAGTTTTCGGCAAAATGATTGAATAATTGAATAAAGTAGCTATATCTCTGAGTGTGCAGTGGACAGGAATAGGAAACAGTTTTACTGACAAATACCAGGACTTAGGGGCCTGTCATCTATTAACAAGTTTCAGTACAGAAAACAACTGATAGATCAAACAGGACTTCCTGTTTTCCTACTATGTACAATGAGTAACACTGAAAATGAAACAACTCCCCTCCAAAAAAACAGCAAGAGACAACAAGATTTGTACATGAAAACAGTGAGCTGCAGATATAAAACATCAAATCCCAAAAGATACTGACAGATACTGGAAGAGATCAGTAAAGAGAGAGCATAAGTGCCCTGGAATAGCCAAAGTACACTTTACCTTATCACCCGATATCTGAATAAAGTCAGGAGACTTTATTCGTTGAACACAATTTTGCAAAGGAAGTGCTAAGAAACTAATTTTTATAATGGCCGATAAGGTCCAATGATATATTAAATTGAATTCACTCATTTCCCTACTACTGACCATTTACTTCATTTCCAGGTTTCTTACTATAAGTACATTTAAATAATCACTATTTCAATACTTTTGCTATTATTTTGATAGGACATGTTCTCGGAAGTAGAATGCTGGGTCAAAGATTTTTTTACAATTATTTTTATTGATTTAACACTGGCTTACAATACTGTATGTGACTTAGAAGCACAGCGATACTGAAACCTGGAGTCCAGGTTTACAGTCCTGGGCTCCCAGCCAGGAACAGATCCCAGGCTGCAGTGCAGTGGCAGTGATGAGCCCCAGCCAATAGACCACAATGGCGTGGAGTCTCATGAAGCCACAGCGGGAACTTTGAAGATGCTCAGGCAAGCAAGTGAGGAGGTAGATTGGTTTAGAGAAAGAAAAAGTATGCTGAGGAGAAAGAGAACAGAAATAATGTAGGATTTGAAGACTGGTGGAACAGGGCCAGGGAGGGGCAAGGGAACTGAAGTGGAGTCCTACCTCAGGGAATCTAGACCTTCTTTCCCTGATTATTCTAGGGCTCCACCACTCTCTTTGTGAATGGTTAGTTCTTGGTAGTCTCACTCACTGCCTTTGTGTCTGTGTCCAGAACTAAGTCTCTGTGTCCTAGCCCTTATCTTCGTTCACTTTTTTCTTTATTGTCCTTGTTCTGAAGGTTCTGTTGCTCCTAGGCCTGGGGTGCTTGATTAGTCCTCTGTTGAATTTGTGGTCCTTAACTCTTCTGAGGCCTTTTCTATTCTGTTCTGACCCTAAGATCTCTGCCTTTACCCTATGCCTCAATATTAATAATAATTATTATTATCTAACATGTTATCACATAGCTTTCCATGAAGGTGTTCAAGTTCTCTCACCCACAGCAAATCAGGAAATTTTTGCCCAAAGCTCATACTATGATCACCCTTTTTTAAATCTTGCCAGTCTGAAGAGTGGGGTATAGGCACTCAATGAGATTTTTGTTTATATTAACAATGTGTTTGCTATCCTTTCAGACACACTTAATGATGATTTGGTCTTGATCTTTTCTGAAATTCTTTTTTTTCATTATTTCCCTATTTTCCACCTGTGTGTTTTCCTGTAAGGAAAATTTCTAAATTTTTTTACTAGCAGAATTTTGTTCCAAGTACCTATAAACCAGATAAAAATGATGCATTCTAAAGTGTTGCTTAACATCAGTGGTCTACCAGACCCAGTGCTGGAGAGATACTGTGGGAGTAAAATGCACAGAAAATTGAGCCATGCAAGGCATGGAAACACCTACAGTGCTAAACAGCCTGTAATAACACTACAGAAAATGTCACACAATCTCTACTGGGCTTAGAAGCAAGAATTTCCTTCTATCTAGTAAAGTCAGGAAATTTCTCAGGGAAATAATGAAATCTAGCTTTAATGGATTGGTATGATTTTGACAAGTGTTTTGACAGGAGAGAGCAATCCTGTAAGAGAAAGAGCATGGACTTTTTTTTTTTTTTTAAGATTTATTTATTTATGCTTACAGAACTGGGGTGTAGGCTAGAGGTGTGGTAGGTGAGAGGTGAGAGTGTGGAGCAGAACAGGCAGATTGACAAAGTACACTGCTGAGGGGAGCAGCGGGTGGGTGGGTCAGGAGAGGTCTGCCAGGCCATGTGGGTCAGCTCCCTGGCTGGGGGTGGGACTAGTGCTGCAGTGGTTTTGGAGAGTTTCATAATGTAGTGCTTTAACCTGTTGCACCACTAGGGAGAGCGAACATGGACTTTTTAAAAATGAGTAGACCCTCCCTGGTGGTGCAATGGTTTAAAGTACTGCACTGAGAAGCTAAAGCCACTTCCGCATGAGTTCGATTCCCACCTGCCCCGGAGGTGACCACAGGGAGTGGCAGACCTCTCCTGACCTGCCCGCTGCTCCCCTCAGCAGTGTACTCCGTCACTCTGCCTGTTCTGCTCCCCGCTCTGTCTTTGGTGAATCCTCTCACCGTCCCTGAGCCTCTGGCCTGTACCCCAGTTCTGTATTTACAAATAAATAAATCTTAAAGAAAAGTAAATGAGTAATTCAGACGCCAGAAGTGTTAGTAAAATTTCTTATTGTATCAAGGAAACATATAATCATCAAGTTCTAAAAAGAGTTTAGAATACAAATGCCTCCTAATTATAGTTACAGTATAGTTCATGATATATCTCTTCTTAAGAAACAGTTGTTTCTGTCTTTATAATTTAAAATTTTAGTAATTGGTCAGCAATAATAAACAATACTAAGCTATAATATTTTTAAAATCTGGAAGTTACACTAAAACTTTTTTTCCTTTAGCAGCACTAAATTTAGTAACTTGCTATTCTGTGAATTAATACAACTTCCTAAAACATCTAACTTGAAATTAGCTAGAATCTATGACTCAACCTGAATTTTTGTATTTGACTTTTTAGTCAACCCTTATCTGTTGTTCATGTTGACATAGCATCAAACCTATGTTTCTGAAGAAGTAGATGGAACAAAACAAATAGTAATAATGATAATTTATCTAGAGATGGATCTTTCTCTCAGTGGAAGGAATTGTGAATATAGGGTTATTTTCTTTCCCAAAATAAGCATAGAAGTGCACAGTCTACTCTTTGAAGCAGTTTAGGATCCATTTAATGTTCTGCCTGGGCTGGGCATTGCAGAGTCCCCCCACGGTGCCCTTACTACCATCTGGTACCCCTGCATTTTTCACATATTGCTGTTGCTTCAGTGATCACAATAACTAAATGCTTCTGTTTTAAGTTTTAGGAGAACTTCTGCTAGGGTCCTGTCTGTGGACGACTACTGCATTTAAGATTTCAATAACTATCCTTCCTGAAAGCTCCATGACCAGGTCATATTAACATAAAGAAGGTCAGACCTTTTCTGCATCAAAACATAACCAGTGGAATTGTCACAGAAAGTAAAGAGAGAATCCTATAGCCACTTAGGGGG
The DNA here is from genome assembly GCF_000260355.1 of Condylura cristata. Taxonomy (NCBI): domain Eukaryota; kingdom Metazoa; phylum Chordata; class Mammalia; order Eulipotyphla; family Talpidae; genus Condylura; species Condylura cristata. The sequence continues at coordinate 29,517,906 of NW_004567108.1, read as the reverse complement.
ACAATAATAATGTACAAAGAAATAAGAGAAAGTTGGTTCAGATAGATCTGCAACACTAAATGCCAGGAGATGATGAAGAAATATTTAGCAAATTTTGAAGAAGTTATATGTGAATTCTGTTTCTAGAAAAATGTTAACTCATGTGTGAAGGCAGCACATAATGGATATGCAAAAGTGCGAAAAAATATTTGCCAGATATAGTTCTTGATCCTATGAATCAAAGACTCAGAGGACAAGGATAAAAATCCAGTAGAAAAAATTTCACATCAATGGTTTACATTGAAATTAGCCACCTTGAGTGGGCCCTCTCTGGTGGCGCAGCGGGTTAAAGCACTGCACTAAGAAGCTTAAGCCACTTACGCATGAGTTTGATCCCCGCCTGCCCGAGGTGACCACATGGCGTGGCAGACCTCTCCTGGTCCATCCTCTGCTCCCCTCAGCAGTGTACTTCATCCATCTGCCTGTTCTGCTCCCCACTCTGTCCCTGGTGAATCCTCTCACCCTCCGCATCTCCGGCCTGTACCCCAGTTCTGTATGAATAAATAAATAAATCTTAAAAAAAAGAAAGAAAGAAATTAGTCACATTGAGATATTTACTAGTGTAATAGGAACCTTTTTATCTAAGCTCCACTCAGTTGACAGGCACTTCCACTTCCATGTGAATTAAACCAAGTTTTAGGATTGCTATTATTTTAGGGCTGCCGTCATGATACTACAGGCTGGATAACTGAATGTGCTATTTTCTCACAGTTCTAGAGCTTGGAAGTCCAAGAACACAGTGGTGGCAGAGTTGGTTTCTGCTAATACTCCTCAGGTGCATCAGAGGCCACCTTCCACTTTGTGCTCACCTGACTCTTCCTCTGGCCACCCACACTTCCTTTTCTCATAAGGACACCCATCCTCTTGAATGAAACCTTCCACACTAATGATCTCATTTAATTACCACCTTAAAATGTTCAATCTCCAAATAATCACACTGAGGGTAAGAGCTCCAACATAAATGAATTTGGAGGAGACATAATTCAGTTCTTAATAGCATTTATAGCTAATGAGTTACTTTCAGTTCCCTCTATGAAACATCATCATTTAGGACCGTACCATAATAATTGGAAAGGGTGAGCCCAAGGCAGTTGGCGCCTTCTAATTTTGTTCCTACCATTTAAATTACAAAACGACCAACAAAGAGTCCATTATGATAATTTCTAAATATTTTTATGTCAGTTATAATTGCTTATTAAATAATTTATCTAAATATTGTACAAGACCAACGAGTAGGAGTTTGATAGATCTAGGCTAGAATTTTTGTATCTTAGGCTAAGTTATAATATTTGGAAGGATTCAGCTAAAGGAATCAGATTTAAAACATTTATAATTAGCTGTAGCTGAAGCAAATCTAAATGAATAAGAATAAAACCTATAAACAAGCAGAAGGATTCTATCCTACAAGTTGCTTACTTCATAAGAATCCAAGTTATTGTGCAACTTATATGAAACAGAAACTGAAAATTTTTGATGATGCTTCAGAAGTACATCATATGTAAGAAAGCAAAATGAGAACAGTAATTATTAGAAATACTCTGCTCAAAGTGTTATCTTGAGCTAACTTAATGTGAAAAACTATAAGTGAATGAAATAAATTTATATTACAGTTAAAATGTTTAATTATGCGTGCATAATTTTAAGTGAAGTTAATTTTTTGGTTACTTTAATAAGTATGAATCATAATCATGTCACAGGAGGGATGCTACTTCACTCACTAAAATAATAACACAAGGTTGATATCAATCATTTTTATTTGAAAAACAAATTTTTCATAAGGATATTTATGATATTCAATCTTTAATTGTCATTAATGACTATAAACAAGGAGGTGTTGAATATCATTTCCCTTAGTGAAAACAATGCAAGGGAACAAAAACATTATATAGGAAAAAAACACGACTTAAGCATTTTTGTCAATTATAAGTGTTTATTTTAATGTGGGTAATTACATATAAATAATATTAGCTAGTAGAAAATGTCAAAAATGCATACTTTCTAGAGGAAACTATTTTCTGCTCTCATCCTTATTTTTTATTCCTCTACTTGCTGTTTCCTTAGAGTCACTCTGGCACTGCTGCCAGGAAAAGAAAGTCAATTGAAATAGATATTATTGAGGTTACATTAACAGACTCCACAGATAGCAACATGTAGCATGAAGAGAACCACATAAAATACAAATTTTCTCAATGTTGGGAAAGAGGAACTAATAAATAACAAACGTAAATTGTAAAAAAAAAAAAAAAAGGAAATAAAGTGTCATTCTAATAAATTTACAGAGGATCCATTAGAATTTTAAAAAATGTAAAGATCTATGCACTTTAAATGAAGTTATTAAAATAAGATGGAAAATACTTTATTAAGAAGCTGTTAAATTTTAAAAATAATTAGATTGTGGCCCTCCCTGGTGGCGCAGAGGGTTAAAGCACTGCACTGAGAAACTAAAGCCACCTCCGCATGAGTTCGATTCCCGCCTGCTCCGGAGGCGACTGCATGGCAAGGCAGACCTCTTCTGACCCGCCCGCTGCTCCCCTCAGCAGTGTACTTTGTCGATCTGCCTGTTCTGCTCCCCACTCTGTCTGTCTCTGATGAATCCTCTCACCCTCCGCATCTCTGGCCTGTACCCCAGTTCTGTACGAATAAATAAATAAATCTTTTAAAAAAATAAATAATTGGATTGCAAATTTTCTCTGAAACTATAATTAATAATAATAATAATAATAGAGATTGGGATTTGTGTTGGAGCAGGGGAAACAGAATACCACAATTCAACATATAATTATAACATACTAAGTGGATGTATTCATGACATTAGGGTGAATGTAGTGTTTTTTCCTGCAGGAGCATCACACATGCCCTCCATTCCCATTATTCTCACCTTAAAGTAACTCACAATCTAGTAAATAACAAAACAAAATATAAAGAATAATTGGCCTTTCTTTTCATAATTACCATGGGGTTTTTCTGTCCACAAAGCAATGAGCACACTGAAGTTTTGCTTTTACGTTCTCTGCGGTATCACTAACTCTTGCAGAATACTGTGTGCCTGGTAGCCACTCAGAAAATATGTGTGAAATTTACTAACAAGTTCTATGTTTGAGCATGAGCCTGCATTTTTGTTCTGCCACAAGCATAAAATCAAAGTTTAGCTAAATAACCCTACTAGCTTTTTTGAGTTACTTCCATATAAAGATGTTTCCACCACTCATGAAAATTCTCATTTCAAGTTTAGAAATTCTTAAAACTCAACTTCATGACATTCTCCTTCATCCTCAAAGATCCCTCCCATATATATGCCTCCTAGATAGATAGATAGTTAGAGATAGATAATATAGATATAGCAATACATATAGATAGATATAGATGATAAAAATATAGATAGATATAGATGTAGATGTAGATAGAGATAAAGATAGAGATAGGGGAACAGTATTTTCAGTACCTTCAGCAAAGAGAATATTAATTAGATCATCAAAGCAAAGGGAGAACCTAACGGCCTTTATCGGCAGCCCAGCTGGAGACAGCAAACTTAAGAGCCAGAGTGCAGGGTCACCTGTGGCCAACCTGGCATCTCAATATTCCTCTTCTAAGCTCTTTCATGACACAAAAGGTAGGCTCCTCTTCCCTATTTGGTTCTAGATCGGAGTTTTCTCACGAGAGACCGAGACACAAGATTTCAAGAAAACGAGGAAGAAAGGAGAGCCCATTTTCCTTTAGGCAGATGCTGTTTCCAGGACAGAGTCCAAGTTTCACAGCATCTTCCTGGTAAGCCCTTTATTCCCCCTGTATTCTTTGCATGTTTTTTTTTTTTATAATTAATTTACTTATTTTGATTGTAGTAATACGGGGTGTCCCTATCAGATATCACCACCACGGGGCACACACCACCAACTCACCCATATTCCACCACCACAGATCATTGTGCTTCCTTCTCTTTGTTCTGCCCCTCCTACAACTGAGACGTTATTTCTGTAGCCAGCTATCAAGCTGTAGTTTTCATCTTATCTTTATTTATTCATTCTGAATTACTTTATATTCCACACGTTATGACTCCATCTGGAAAGATAAATACTAGATGGCATGGTGTTTCAAACCATTCACCTTATTAATGCAGACCAAGAATTGGTGGGCGTCTCCCAGATACTCTAAGAGTATTGAATCTTTAGGCAGTTTATGGATCATTTTAGGCTGAGATCTTCGAAGGAACTTTTCTGACATTTGTTTCCTCAGTTCCTTTAAAAGTTGTATCAGCCTCTATTTCCTATAGTAAGCCTTTGTGGGCAAATCACACAGTGAATGAAAAGTTAGGTAAATAATTTTCACAATTTTATTGTCTATGTCCAATTTGTTCTTAAATGCCAACAGAAAGCAAGGGTAGAACATAATTATCTCTGTCTTTACAATATAAGTCAATGACAAAAGTAGTTGTGTGGCTGGTAAAGAACCCAACTCTGGGTCAGAATTTTCTGCACCTCCTTTTAAAAGATTTATTTATTTATGCTTACAGAACTGGGGTACAGGTCAGAGGTGCAGGGGTGGCGAGAGGCTTTACCAGAGAAAAAGATGGGAGTAGAATAGGCAGGGGAGCAATAGGCAAGACAGGAGAGGTCTACCGTGCCTTGTGGGTCATCTCTGGGGCCTGGATCGAACTTGTACTGAGAAGCTGTGGCTCGCTTGCAAAGATGTGTCCTAGCACCTTGCGCCATCAGGGAGGGCCCTGCCATCTTTTCTAAGAAGGAAATCTTGTATGAACAGTAGAACTGATCCGAGACCACTTTCTGAGCTTGAAGGCTAGAGTTCATACTGTGCACTCCCCACACCAATGGGAGATAAAAACAGTCTGTAAACTTGCTTGCTGTTCCTTGTTTTCAATCTTTCAAATGCATGTAATTGTGATTAAATAAAATAGAATGTTTTTCCAACTACTACCCACCATGCTTAGAAAGAAACCCTCTTCGGACCCTCCCTGATGACGCAACGGGTAAGGATGCAGCACTGCAAGCTCGCCGCAGCCCCTTCAGTGCCAGTTCGATGCTGGACTGGAGGTGACCACATGGCTAGCAGACCTCTCCTGATCTGCTTGCTGCTCCCCTCAGCAGTGTACTTTGTCCATCTGCCTGTTCAGCTGCCCACTCTGTTTATGGTGAACTCTCTCATCGCCCCTGCACCTCTGTGTTATACCTCAGTTCTGTATGCATAAATAAGTCTTAAAATAAAAAAATAAATAAATAAATAAAAAGAAAGAAACCCTCTTCTCCACATCTGTATATTGCTATTATTTTTTTTCTACACTTAAAGCTGGTGGACTTGACATTTCCTAGTATTGCTGAAAACGTATATTAGATCCAAATAACTGCTTAGTAGTTTTTACTTTTTTTCTTCTCTTTAGATTTTTCTAAAAATCTAAGCTATATATGTTTATATTTATATTCTGAGTAAAACAAAGAATGCTTTACTCTGAAATGTTTGCAAAGCATTTTAGAAAACATCAGCATGTTTACTCTGAAATAGAAGTCAGTTAAAATTTTGTGGATAAAATGAGGACTTGTGAATTTTTACCCTACCCTTCTCTATCACCAGATCAGTTCCTAAATATTTTATCCTGGGCCATTGAGTTATTGTTTTAACTTATTTGCTCTCCTCTGAACACTCTCCCTCACATTCCCAGTTTCTCCCACACTATTCTATGCTCTGAGGTCAGTTGAGCTTGTGCTCCTCCAGTGTAGGTAGAAATGTATTTTTAGTCCTGACCATCCCCAAACATCCTCGACAGTAAGCCAGAGTCAGATGACTCAGTGGCAGGCCCAGGCCCTAGGAGTTCAGGGGACTAAATGAGTGGGCAATGTGAAGTAGAGCCTCACACAGGCCCGCATGTGCTATAAGCAATAGGAAAACATTTTTGTAAATCACAGAAATTCTGGATATCTATCTGGTTAAGAATTAGCCTAATGTGAATAAGTGGGTTAGCCTATTCTGACTAATCTCCAAGATTTCCCCATTGTCTAGAAAACCTGGATATTGTTAAATGATTATCTAGTACATCAGTCCCTCCCCTTCACAGACCTCATGCATAAGGTTAGAGTCAGGATTAATGGAATCAAACTAGTCCCCTGATCTGAATAATCTGAGAATCTCCTTTTCTCCATTTGAACTTTCTTTCCTCCAATATTTGCCACTTGAAATCCCACGTATACATCCATTAAGGTGACTAACGTGTCAAGTGAATGTATTTGTGATTGTGTGAATGTGAGTTAGCACACAGAGATATTTGCATTTTAAGGGCGTCATGACAATAAAATAAGGTCTGCCTGGTAGAGATAAAGGTACTATACCATATAAAAAATAGAAACTCTGATTCTGTGTACTAGGGTTTGCAGCATTCCAGTTTTTAAATGATATGAGTTTTCTTTTTAAGAAAATACATTCTGGTTTCAGATGAAAAGCAAGTCACACATTATATTCTACAGCCAGTAGTGTGGTCTATATAAGAAACATATTAAAGAAAAAGTTGTGTATCAAGTCTAATTTCATAAATAGTCTGACTTTTCTCACTGATACAAGTAATCTATTTTATAAATGTCACTGTTGTACAGTACAGCTTTGTCTTTCCCTAACAGAGTGGGATCTATAATAATATGAAAGACATCACCCTGAAGAGTGAGGGTTTATTGCTGTTACAGACTCAGATGACAAATCTATATAGGTGTCTTATATTGTTTGAGCCAAGGTTAAATAGATAATCATTCAAGATACTCTAGTGCCTACATTTTTACTGGTCAGTCAGTATCATGAAGCAAGAAAGGCATCTCCTTTACATTTTCTAGGAGTTAGTCTCACACATGAGAAAGCTTGTGCCTTAAGGCTCAACAGACATTTGTAAGAAGCAATCTGCAGGGAGCACCATCTGGTTACAGTTATTGCCTATCAAAAGAATCTAAGAATCATTATTTTGTGAACAATCATTTGAGAAGCCATTGTTGTATTATTCTCAGTGAGTAGCTGAGTAGCAGAAAAAATGTTACTGTGTTAGAAAGTAGGCAGGTCTCCAGTTAGAAAAAAACTGTAGAATCTTCACTTCTTCCTTTCAGAATCTGTCATTTTTACTAATGCCTGACTTGTATATGACAACCAAGAAGGTAAGCTATTTCTTTCTTTTTTTCTTTTTTTCTGAGCATCTGGAATTATTGGAGCTGACCAAAAGTGACCTGGGGGTTATTGGAGGAAAGACAAAAATAACAGAAAATTCTGCTGCTTGTAAATTTAAAAGAAAACTGGTTATGTGAGTCAGGAGGAAGGAGTTGGACTAACTCTGAAAACATCATTTCTTTTATCCTTAAAGTCTTTTTTTCTTTTCATCCAGTCCTGATTTTTTTTTCTTTTTTAAGCAGATACAGTTAAGCAGGAACTAAGCTACATAAAACATATTTTTTTACTTATTTGCAATGTTAATGATACAAAGATTCTGTCTCACCCTACTTCCCAACTTTTTTTTTTTTTTTAAAGATTTATTTATTTGTGCATACAGAGCTGGGGTACAGACCAGAGGCTCAGGGGCGCGAGAGGCTTCACCAGAGACAGAGCAGAGAGCAGAACAGGCAGATCGAGGAAGTACACTGCTGAGGGGAGCAGCGGGCGGGTCAGGAGAGGTCTGCCACGCCATGTGGTCACCTCCGGGGCAGGCGGGAATCGAACTCATGCGGAAGTGGCTTTAGCTTCTCAGTGCTGTGCCTTAACCCGCTCCGCCACCAGGGAGGGCCCCACTTCCCAACTTTTTTATCTGAAGTGATACCATAGCAAAACTATGATACAAAATAATGACACATTTCCCATATTACGTGTTATAAAGACATTTGAAAGCAAGCATTTAAAGGTTAAAAACATTGTTATCTAATCTTTCAAATGAAGTTATGCTCTATCCAGCTTGCCTTTAAAAAATTTAAATATATGCCCATGGGGTTATTTTTTTTTTTTCATTGTTTCAGTTTGCTTACATTCTGAATTTGCCCCCTGTTATATCTACAAGATAGAAAGCATTCAGATAAATATGCCAGTACTATTTAAATATGGACTTTGCCAAGAAAATAGGAAAGTCCAGATAGAAGTATAGTATAATAAACTAATGACAACACAGATTTGACTAAAATATTCTGGTAAATTGTATAATGAGTAATTATACTTAATAATGAATTTTATGTATGAAAAAAATGAAAATTTGGGGCACATAGCAGGACTGAGGAAAAATTGTGCAGCACTAAATGAATACATTGGGATAATCTATACTTCCACTTGAACTGAGGAAGAAATTATGGTGTCAGTCAAAAATGTGATTGGATAAAGATGTGTTTCAGATAAATAACAAAATACTATACAGCTATAAGCAAAGATAAAATTTTGCCATTTGTTGCAAAATAGAAGGAAATTTGGGAATTAGACAAAAGTAAATTAGTCAGAAAAAATAAAGATAAATATAGATAATTTCATCCATATGTGAATATAAGGAACAGCCAAAAAAAAGAAAACATACCTTAGGAGATACTGATAACTGAATTGAAGTTATAAGAGGTAAACAGAGTAAGAAGTGGAATACGGGACAGAATGGATAATGTTGGGTGTTTAGTTTTGTTTGGCCCAATGGAGCATTATGGGTGCTTTGATGGTGGGTGTGGTATAGTAACATATCTAAATAGGTGGGAATTTATATCAGTAAATCATAAAAAGTGTTAGCAACTAACATTTCCTCCATTAAAAAGAAGACATGATTTAAAAATAAAAATAGCAGATGATAAAAAAAACTTTAAAAAAAGAAATAGGGTAAACTGATGCAATACTGTGATTTTATTAGTATTGACATGACTATAAACCTTTGAAAACCCTTTGACAATTGTAAATGTAAAACATATGCCCCCTCCCCCTCAAGTTGCGATTCTAAGTGTGATGATATTGAAAGCAATCCATCAAACAGCAGTGTAGATTTTATGATCTCATTCTTTTAAAGTTGGCATCTTCTCTCACACTTTACTGCAGTGTCAGTAAGCATTTTATCAGCTTCTGGAAAAAGGCAACATTCTAAGCAGGAATAATGAGTGACACTTTAAAAAAAGTAATGAGCAGCTTATTGCCATAAAGACAAGAAAATTACTATTGCAGACAATCATCACCTTAAGTCTAATTGAGGCATTCTAAAGCATCTGTTTAGGAAAATTACCTTTAGGATATTTAAGGACTGCTTTGAGATATACAGATTACAGATTCACAAATTTTTTTCTAGAAAACTGATCAATTATAGATGAATACAGCTTGATCAACAGTTCCAAATAAGACATTGTGACATTAACTTTAAAGACAGTGAGTGTATTTTACTCCATTACTTATACTTAATGTTTAAAAACAGCTCGATATATGTCTGACAAAATTAAACTCAGTGTCTAATTTGAGAAATACATGTTGAATTTAATGAATGAATGATTCAGTAGATGAATTTACAAAACAAGTAACTAGTAGAGAACATTAGAAGGATCAAGAAGCAGGTGTTTATTGAAAGACTGATTTATCTTTTTAATTTTATTAAAGTACCATTGTGTTATGATATTGCATGCATTTTCAGGTGTTTTCATTGAAACTGAACATTAACATCACCATTTGGAGGACATGTAGATCCATTTAAATTTTATAATTTTTTAAGATTTTTTTGTCATCTCTTAATCTTCCTGTCTGGTGATCTCCTTAAGCCTCTGCCATCGCCCAGCCTTGTTCTTCCTCCCAGTAACTTACTGTGGATACTTCATCATTCAATGATTGTTATTATAATGCTGATGTTCTATTTTTTTTGTTAGACTTTGAGTTAGAAAGAATGATGTTAGAAATAGGGAGGAAATAATTTTGATCAGGAGTTAGAAATCCTGTGGGGTAACCATTTTGCAAATGTCAATTAGCTTTAGTGACAGACTGGTCTTAGAAGAAAATACATATATGAGTTATTTGTTTATTAACAGAATTATGTAGAACCATCTAAGGAGAAAGAGCTTAGCGTAAGTATATAATCATTTTATAGAAAAAACTGAATAAATATCAAAGAAGCTAAAATTTAAATGTTGATAGCATTTTTTTTTCTTTAAAGATTTATGCATACAGAACTAGGTACAAGCCAGAAGTGCAGGAGTGGTGAGAGGCTTCATTAGAGACAGAATGGGGAACAGAACAGGCCGACTGAGGAAGCACACTGCTGAGGGGAGCAGCAGGAGGGTCAGAAGACATCTGCCTCGCCATGTGGATCACCTCCTGACCAGGGATGGAACTTGAGCTGAAATGACTTTTACTTTTTAGTGCTGTGCTTTAACACACTGCCCCACCAGGGAGGGCCTGCTGATAATGGATATAGATTTTAACGGATATAGATTTTTGCACTGTCATATGAGCTTATCTATTGACATGTAACAAATCACCCCAAATTTAGTGACTGTCTTTCACATGAAAAAACATGCTAATTTTCCCAGCTTTCTTCCATAAACTTAGTATATCAATATTATGGGATCAGGCTTGAGTAAGGTCAACAGCCAATCCCCAGGCCATTTCAACTCCTCAGTGCCTGGTACCAAATTCTATTTCCATTACTTATGGATACAATATATATATATATGTATATATATATATATATATCCCCAATTTAGTGGTAGAGAAAGCCACTTCATTATGTGCATGGAAGTTAGATGCACTGCAGAATAAGTAAGTTTCATTTATACAGAATCTGTTTTTTAAGAACCAGATTCATAAGCTCCCTCAGTGACTAGGAGTCATTATCAAAAACACCAGAGTTGGGAAGACTAGGGGTCTGTCTGATACTTTTGAAAGTTTATTTGGTTATAGTTTTTATCTTTGCATCTTTATCTATTTTATTCCCCAGAAAACTGAATTTAAGAGAGCAAGAAAAAGCTGAAATTTGCATTGCTAACAGGTAGAACATGTTCCTAATACAAATATTCTGCTTTCTTATTATGGTTATTTTCTATTTTATCTCTCTAAATTATTTTATAGTTCAAAGTTACACACAGTTGTAATTAAAATCCTATAAAAACATTCATCATTCTTTATGACTTCTGGTATTATTTATGCATATGTAGGCAAGAATATCAAAGACAGCAGACTGGGCATTTTTTAATGTTCTAATAAAAAAGAGAGAATCTTAAGGAAATATTAGCATTTTCCTTCCTTCATTTACATTTTTTATTAGTTCTGACATGTTCTGTTTACTACACAATGTAAGATGAGCTTTGAATTCAATTTATTAAAAGTATTGACATTTATTAGGGAAAAAAATCAAAATTAAGATAATTTAATGTTGATCATCTTCCAAAACACTCCTATGCACCATCATATGAGCTTTTCTATTGATATGTAACAAATCACCCCAAATTTAGTGACTGTCTTTCAAATGAAAAATATGCTAATTTCCCAAAGTTTCTTCCATAAACTTCCATAAAAATGTTATCAGCAGGCCCTCCCTGGTGGGGCAGAGGGTTAAAGCACAGCACTGAGAAGCTAAAGTCATTTCAGCACAAGTTCCATCCCCAGCCAGGAGATGATCCACATGAGGAGGCAGACCTCTCCTGACCCTCCCGATGCCCTCCTCAGCAGTGTACTTCCTCAGTTGGCCTGTTCTGCTCCCCACTTTTGTATCCTATGCCTGCAAAAAAAAAAAAAAAAACTCAAAAGAAGTACTGAAATGCATTGCAATTACCTTTCAGTTTTTACTATACTGTCTAAAACGAGTTCACATTTAATAATAGAATGGATTTGAATTTTTAAATTAGGAGGTTTTTCCTTATTCGGTTCACACTTTAATTACATCACTCAGTTCTTCATTTTTAAAAATGTTTTCTCATACTAAAGGAAATAAAAGTCTTGTTTTAAATAAACAAATGTTTTTGTTTTTATTTTTTGCTTAATTTTTTTCCATCAAATTCTATTAATTTGTCAGTTGTTTACATACTATATCACTTGGGAGTACCTATTCACACATCATGTGTGTATAGAATGCTTCACTTAGCCTATACCAAAATTCACACACAAGTGTTCCAGCACTCTGCTTCCTCTATCCTTCCTTGTCCAAAACCCTTTCCCTATGATAACCATTATATGTTTCAGTCTAAGTACTAGTTTTGTTCTGTTTTGCCTATATGTTTTTTTTAGTTGTTTAGATTCCACAAGTAAGTGAACTTTCTGGTATCTGTTCTTTACTCTCTGACTTCTTTCACTTATATAATGGCATCATGATCCATCCATTTTGCCTTAAAAGCCCGTTTCCTCTTTTCTTAATAGCTGAGTAGTATTCCATTGAGTCAATAACCCACATGTTTTTTTTAATATTTATTTATTTATGCATACAAGAACTGGTGTATAAGCAAGATGTGTGTGGGGTGGGGGAGGGTGGGGAGGTGTTTGGGATTGGTGGTGAAAGGATTCACCAGAGACAGAGCAGGGAGCAGAACAGGCATATCTACTGAAATACATTGCTGAGGGGAGCAGAGAATGAGACAGGAGAGGTTGGATGTGCCATGTGGATCAGCCACCTGGCTGGGGAACGAACTCACTTTGTAGTGGCTAGTAAGACTTGATAACACTAAGACTTCAACCCCTGTACTACCAGGAAAGTTCTGTTACACAAAGTTTTAAGCAGTTATGTGTTATTGAGCACTTTGGTGGGTCTCAGAACTTGGCTATTATAAATAACGCTGCTATGAACAGAGGTGCTCATTCATCTTGTCATATTAGAGTTTCCATACTCTTTGGGCAGATACCCAACAGTGGTATTTCTGGATAATATGGTATTTGTATTTTTACTTTTTAAGGTATTTCCATACTATTTTTCATAAAAACTGTTCCAAATTACATTACATTCCCAAAAAGTGAGTATGTCACTTTTCTCCACAACCTCGCTAAAACTTGTCTCCATTCTTCTAGAATATTATTGAATGAGTGAGGTGATAACTCATTGTAGTTTTGATTTTCATTGCTCTTATAAACATTTTCCATGTGGCTACAGGGCATTTGAACATCATCTTTAAAACAATGTCTATTTAAGATCGTTCCATCTTTTTAAATTTTTGGACCAGGTTGTTTCTTGTTATAAACTAAAGTGAGTTCTTCAGATATTTTTGGAATTAACCCTTTCTCCAATATCTGCTGTAAAAATATCTTTCCTAAGTTCATAGATTTTCTTGTTTTTATGATGGTTCCTTTTAAGGTAACAAATCTTAGTTTGATATTGTTCCACTTTTTTATTTTATTTTCTTTGCCATTGGGGTTGAATCCCCAAATATATCTCAGCATTGATGTCCATGCATGTATTGCATGTGCTTTCCTTTAAGTATTTTATGATTTCGAATCTTATATTCAAGTATTTAATTCATTTTGAATTTTTGTTTATGGATCTAAATAAGGATCTAGACTTTGTCCTTTTATTTTTTGTGTTGTTGCTGTTTGGCATGTGGCTATCCAAGTTTCTCAGCACAATTTATTAAAGAGGCTTTCCTTTCTCTATTGTAGTGTCATGGCTTCTTTATCACATGTTAACTGTTGATATTCATGTGAGTTTATTCTGGACTCCCTATTCTGCTCATTTGGTCTATGTGTGTAATTTTGTCTCAGTACTAAATTGTTTTGATTAGTGTTCGTGTATAGTACAGTTTGAAGTCAGGGAGTTGATTTCTCCATTTCTCAGGGTGATTTGGCTCTTGTGGTTCCAAATAAATTTTAGAATTATTTGTTCTATTTCCTTGAAAATGTTCATTGTGATTTTTACATATATTACTTTGAACCATTAAATTGCTCCACCCAATACCATTAACAATGTTTCTCCTTCCAATCCATGAACATAATTACTATTCCTCTTCTTTGTGACTTATTTTATTTCCTTTAACAGAGATTTATTATTTTCAATGTATAGGTTCTTTACTTCCTTTGTAAAATTTACTTCCAGATGTTTCATCCTTTTTTTTGGTACACTTGTAAATAGGCTTGTTTTCTTAATTTCTGTTTCTTCTACTTTAATAATTGCATAAGGAAATCAAGCAATTTTTGTGTATTGGTTTTGTATAATGCCACTTTATTTGTTAATTATTTCTTGTATTTTCTATTTACATTATCATGTAATCTGTTAACTAGTAATAATTTTTTTCTAGTGTTGATTATTTTTTGTTTCTTTATTAGTTGCTCCATTTAGGACTTTCAGTGTTATGTTGAACTTAGTGGTAAAAGTGGAATTATTTGTCTTATTTGTGATATTAAGGAAAATGCTTTCAATTTTTGCACCATTGAGTATGATGCTAACTGTGGGTTTGTCATTTGTGGCCCTTATGTTATTGTAATAAGTTCCATTGTTCATATCTTAAAAGTCTTTATCATTGATAAATTTTCAATCATATTAACTGATTTTTCGGTAGCAATTGAGATGCTCATGAAATTTTTATATTCCTTTATATTGACTGGTGAATGACATTGATAGATTTGCATATGTCAAACTAACCTTGCACTCCTGGAATGAAACCTACTTGGTCATTCTCTTAATACATTGCTGGATTTGATTTACTAAGAAATAGTTGAGTATTTTCACATTTATAATCATCATAGATAGTCCTGTTGTTTTAATGCTTTTATCTTACCTTGTTTGATTTGAAGTTAAGATAATGTTGGCCTCATAAATGTGTTTAGGAGTCGGAGTCTCCCATACTCTTCTTCTTCTTCTTCTTTTTTTTTTTTTAAGAGTTTGTAAATGATAGGTATTAGATCTTCTCTGAAGGTTTGGTAGAATTCAGTGGAGAAGCCATCTGGTCTGGGGCTTTTGTTCTTAGAGAGAGTTTAAATTTCTGCAATTGTGATCAGTTTGTTCAGGCTATCTGTTTCCTCATAGTGGAGTCTTGGTACATTTCTTGTTTCTAAAAATTTACTCCTTTTTGCCAGTTTGTCCATTTGTTTTTATGTAGACATCCATTGTAGTTTCTAGTGAGTCTATATTTCTACAGCATCTATCATGATTTTAACCTCTTTCATTTCTGGTCCTATTTATTTGGGTTTTAACCATGTGTTATTGAGTCTAGTTAAGGTTTTGTTGATTTTGATTTTTGCCTTTCAAATAAACAGTTTTGGAGGCATTGAGCTTTTTTTTTTTTTTAATCACCTTTTTGGTTTCTAGTTCATTGATTTCTGTTATAATTTTTATCCTTTTCCTGATTTCGATCTCATTTTTTTCATATGACTTCAGGTGTAAAATTAGATTGTATTTTTTTCATGTTTACTGATGTGGGCTGTATTACTGTGTCTAAACCTCACAATCTGCTGTTAGGGCACCCTATAGGATCTGTTAACTTATTGCTCCATTTTCATTTGTTTCCAGATAGATTTTAATTTTCCTTTGATTTCTTCCTTTATTAAAATGTATCTAAGCTTTGTCTCTAATTTTAGAATCATACAATTTATCTTCCCCTTGAGAATGACAAAGAAATCATTGGTACTTTTATTTTCCTGAAGTTAGTTCTATCTACTTTCTCAATATATAATCTAAGAGTGTTCTCAGGTGTGAATATAACTCAAATCAGTTATTTTACTTCAGATAGTAAAAACCTGTGTCTTGGGAAAATAACTTTTAGTTTATCACCTGTTTTTTATTAACCATAAATTGCCTTTGGCTCTACCCTTTCCTACCATTCCCTCCCTACAGAATAGGATTCTGTAGGATTCTACAGCAGAAACACTAGAAAGGGGGAAAAATTCTAACAGTTTTGAATTTTTCAAAAGACTCTAGAAAATGCCAGTTGACATAATAGGTTAAGCAGTAGGGATTAGAGACCTTGTGACTCTGGATATTGAATATTATGGTGATGGCTGTGCTACAAGACTACAAAGTTAAAATTTGTTCAATAAACCCTTAAAATATTTTTAAGTTCATCATAAGGTATACTCCTGTAAATAATGTGAAATATAATAATAACCTATAATTTTTTAATTGTCTTTCACACCCAAGATTTCCTGCATGACTTAGGTTTGCTTCCTCATAAAAATAACCATCATTCTAGGCCCTCCCTGGTGGCGCAATGGGTTAAAGTGCAGCACTGCAAGTTAGCTGCAGCCGCTTCAGCCTAAGCTCAATCCCCAGCCAGGGAGGTGACCCACATGGTGCAGCAGACCTTCCCTGACCCATCCGTTGTTCCCCTTAGTAGTTTACTTAGTCAATCTGCCTGTTCTGCTTCCCACTCTGTTTCTGATGAATCCTCTCACTGCCTCTGCACCTCTGGCCTATACCCCAATTCTGTATGCATAAATAATCTTAAAAAAAAATCATTCTTGTTTCCCCATCCAATGAGTAAGAGGGACATTTCTCATATCCCAAGTTTACATTCTTTTTTAAAAAAATAATTATCTTCAATGAACTTAATAAATCTAAGTTTTATTTACCTTATTTATCAAAAATTGCCCAAAAACACAAGCAGAGAGTAACAATTCCCCTAATCAAGGATAGTGAAAAAACTGGCAATCTCTCAAAGACAGAGTGTCTGGGATTTTTCCTTTGAGGATAGTCTTATATTCCCAGTGGCACTAGTCAGTAAAACAGCTTCTTTCCAAATTATGGCTAGGTTTCCCAAGGAATTAAATTTTAAAAAGTCTCACCTTAAAGACCGAGAAATGTGATATGTATCAGTGATGCAAAAGACCAGCAGGGTAGGGGCCTTGGTGACCTGGGTGACTTGAGAAGTACCCTGATCCCAGAGGGTGAGGCCTTAATAAAAAAATCCAGTGATTGTAAACAAGAAAACATACCAAAAATGAGGAAGGAGGAAGGGATCCTATCATAGGGAAAAGGGCCTGTTTGCAGAAGAAATAGCAGAAAAACAGTGATATGGACATATAATAATAGTTGTTGTATATTGAGCATTACTATTTGCTATATACAATGCTCAGCACATATTCTTTTTTTTTCTTAAGATTCATTTATTTATGTATACAGAACCGGTGTATACAAGCCAGAGGTTCAGGGGTATGAGAGGATTCACCAGAGACAGGGGAGCAGAATAGGTCGAATGAAGAAGTACACTGATGAGGGGAACAATGGGCAGGTCATGAGAGGTCTGCCGCGCCATGTGGATCACCTCTGAGAGACGATCGAACTCATGCTGAAGTGACTTTAGCTTCTTAGTGCTGTGCTTTAACCTGCTTCTCCACTAGGGAGGACCCACCTATGTTGTTTTAATTAAAAACTAATGGTTATTTTTAATGGTAGATCTAAGGATAGATTCTTCACCTTCTAAATCAGTGTATGTCATCACAGAACAGATCCACAAGTCAGAAATGAAACAAAAGCAAGCTTTCATGTAACTTCCTACCTACCCTGGACTTAGTGTGGGACAGAAGGAAGGATTAATAGAAGGTCATAAATGTCCACTATGACAGGCAGTGGATGATGCACACCGAAGGCTGAGAAGGGAGTAAACACACTGCTGGATTTACTATGAGGTTGCAGGGCACAAGTCAAGGCTGATACAATGCTGGGTAGCTGGTGAATGAGGGATGTGAAAATTAACTTAAACCTAGTTTGTATAATAATTTTACAATTAGTTGAAATGTTTAAAACAATTGTTTGGTGAATTCATTCATAATTTACTTAAAGTGCATACATGTAATTCTCAAGTAAATCATGTTGTTCTTAATGATAAATCCAACTGCAAAACCAAATTTAAAAAACCTGTCCTATCATAAATGGATACATTTGGCGGACTGTATTAACCATCTAATTTTCAACCTTTGTGCAGAGGAACAGAGAGGATACCTACAATCTTCCCTGAATAGTAGAAATAATACAGTAATTTAAATACATTGACCAGCAACAATAAGCCTCCTTGTAAATCAAGACTTCAGTTGATTCATTTTTGCACAGTTCCTCACATCATCACATGTGTTACAAAAAGTTGGTCCTCCTCGCAAATATCCCTCTTTTTCTTTCTTGCACTCTGAAAAAAAAAATTAGTTCTTTTCAGAATGATGTGCCATGGTCATTTTCAAAATACCTGGAATTATTTAAATGATATGTTTCTCTAAAATAAATAAATGAATCTATTTAATATTCTAGTTATAGAAGTGACAGGAAATATTATGAATTTAAAGAAATGTGGTCAAAACAACTCTCTTTGCCAGTTAGGTCAAGATGGAGTAAGAGGACAAATTTAACTATGATCAGTGATTTTAAATTGTGAAATGTTAGTTTCTGTATATGACTTATAAAATATGTCGTAATTTTACAAATTCTAAAAAGTTGATAATATCAGAAACACCACAAAGTCCAGAAAAATAATTTAGTGATTAACAATTTACTGCATTTCCTATGTGTGGCTTCATACTATTTTAACACCACTTCATGTGACAATTTGCAATATCATTCTTTTAAAGAAACTAGAAAGTAATTCACTATTTGTTCTAGGAATTTTTTTTAAAGATTTATTTATTTATGAATATGGAACTGGGGTACAAGTCAGAGGTACAGGGGCGGTGAGAGGATTCACCAGAGACAGAGTGGGGAGCAGAGCAGGCAGATTGACAAAGTACACTCGAGGGGAGCAGCGGGCAGTTCAGGAGAAGTCTGCCACGCCATATGTGTCACCTTCCTGGCTCGGGATTGAACTCGGGCTGAAGTGGCTGTGGCTAGCTTGCAAATACTGTGTCCTAACCTGTTGCACCACCAGGGAGGGCCTGGAGTTTTTTTTAATGATTCAAAGTTTAAATCTTTCAGTCATACAAATTTCTTCTTGGTAATATCACATATAATTTTTAATTGTATTCAAATAAAGGAAAACCTCTATAAGTTTCTTTAATATATGAGCTATCAGATTTCAGATATATTAAGTATTTTAATGCAATGACTAATTTTAAGTACTCTTCAAATTGATGGTTTTATTAATCAATTTGTCATAAAAATCCTCAATATTGTGTCATATTATGAATTAAATAATACTTGCATTGTCGACATTTTATGTCAACTTTTTATTAACTCTAGCAAAAGAAAAATGTTCTCAATTTCTCTGTAACTACCACAAAGGAAACCTGGATTGAAATAAATGAAAAAGAGTCATAGACCTTACTTCACAGTTAAAATATCTTAGTTTTGAAAATTTTTCCAAAATAGATGGTGATGTAAACTTATTTCTGAGTCTTCCCCATAGTCTTAGAAAAGACCCATGCAGACAAGACATCCTATAACTAAACCCTCTTTAACAATGCATTCATTTCTTTCATGAATAAAACAAGCATTGTGAATATTTTTGCCAAGTTTTATATGCAAATAACATAAACCAAATGAATAATTTTGGAACAACGTCTCCATCCATCACTTACTGTCAGTGAGTAGTAACTTTAGGACACCTTTATTTAAAACATGAGATGTTCTCCATACTGCTCAGAGCATGAAACCTAAAAGTGCTCTCTTGTCACACTATTCCCTTCTAAACGATGTCAAGAGTTGCTTCTTTATTCATATATAGTTCTGGGTTTTGTTATGTGCCTTATCATCTGAGGTACATCTTACTATTAGAAGTGTGAGTCAAGAAAGATCACAGAATGACCAGGGACCTACAGTAACATGAATAGAGATAATAGGATCAGATCATTCTCTCTCTTTGGGAGGTATAATTTAAGATAAGCAAAAGACATACATACTAGACTAATTCAGAGGCTTGAAAGCACAGATAAAGTGATAGGCATCACAAAAAATCTGAGTACACAAGATTAAAACAGATATAAGGGAATGGACAGTCAGTAAAAATAGAATAAAAATGTATTTCTAAAACTAGGGAGAAAATTACAAAAGTAGGAGCACAAAACTTGAATCAGGGAGGATAATGAAGCCATAGGAATAGAGATGGGACCAGGAGTAGAAGGGAGAAATGGATGAAGGGAAGGGGGAATGGAAGGGAGGGAGAGAGCGAGCGAAACAGCATTTCAATGTATATAGTCTTGAGTTAAGATAGGTAAGGGGCAGGGCAGAAGTGTAAAATAAATTCTTACATTCCTTTTAAAGTCTTGTTACTATATTGGCCCTCCCTGGTGGTGCAGCAGGTTAAAGCACAGCACTAAGAGACTAAGGCCACTTCCACATGAGTTCGATCCCCGCCTGCCCCGGAGGTGACCACATGGCGTGGCAGACCTCTCCTGACCCGCCCACTGCTCCCCTCAGCAGTGTACTTCGTAGATCTGCCTGTTCTGCTCCCCGCTCTGTGTCTGGTGAATCCTCTCACCCTCCACATCTGGGGCCTGTACCCCAGTTCTGTATGAATAAATAAATAAATCTTTAAAAAAAAAAAGTATTGTTACTATATTAGCACTAGAAAACTATTTTGAAACAATTTTAGATGTATTACATGATTAAACAGATAAATAAATGCTCTGATATTGTGGAGAGTCAGTATGCACACCATGGAAGAAGGAATTAAAATCATGGGTTAGAGAAAGGCAAGAAAAGACCTTGTGGAGATTGACTGGAAGTAAAGGTATGGGTGAAAGACATGCTTTCTCTAATGCATATTTGCATCTGCTTGTTCATGTATGTGTATACATGCATGTCTATTAGGAAGCAAAGACATCTCAGTAGCAACACCTAGACCTTGGTCTCTAGTAGTGCTTTTCATTAAATGAAACCAGAGTTTTTCAAGAAATGCTGTTTGCCATGACTGGACAAAGCATACATACCTTGTTATAAAATAAAGTAGGGAAATACTGGGGGCAGAAATGATGGAAACATATAAGGACTCAGGGAGAGTTTAAAGGGGCTACCACTGACCAATAGTTTGAAGGGGCTACAATGTGAGCACTAAACTAAGTAATAAGGCATAAATCATTAGAAAATAGCAGTTTGTTAGTTTAAAACACCCTAAAATACCTAAGTCAATAAACAGGGAAGAAAGATCTTATGGATATGGTTGAGTGTCAAAGGTCAGAGGACAAATGTGGAAATGCTGGAGTTGGAAATAATCACTTGTCAATTATTATGGAATTGAACATGCAAGAACCAGCAATGTTGCTAAATATAAGGGGAAATTTTCTATAAGAATAAGATATTTCCATGGTCTTAATATTTCTTCTCAAAGAGCACTATTAGTTGTGAGGAGGAAAACATATAGTGACAACAGTGAGAAGATTGAACAACCTTTGAGGGATAACCAACAAAATATCATAAGAAAAGAAGAGGAAAACACTATGACTCTAGATGTGCTAGTCTAAAAGGACACAAGATAACCTGTGTAGTATCTGAAGAACAAATAACCTCAGTCTACTCCAGAAACACCAGGATGAATGAGTGAATGAATGAATAAAGAATAGTGTTCCCAACACTTTATTCACTCATTCATGTAACTCAGGTTTGTTGAGTAACTACTATGTGATATGATACAAAAATAATTCCTTTTCTTAAGGATCATAAAGTCTGTTATGAAGACAGAGGTATACATAACTGATTGTAATGCATAAAATCAATACCACAGGAATAATACAATATTAAATTCTAAACGATGACAGGAAAAACTGATTCCTTCAAAGAATTTTAGGAAATTTTTTTTAACAGTTTTCAATAATTAACTAGTTAACAGGAGAACAAAGAAGTGAAGGCATTCTAAAAAAGAGGGAACAAGATGTAAAATATATAGCTTAACAAGTGAGCATTCATTTAGTAGAAATTTTCTCTGCAATGGGTCACTCCTAAACAATTCAGAAGGTTGGTAGAAAATTTCCAACTCTAGTTTCCTCAATGGAATTATAATTTCACCATTCCTGAAGCCAGGAAATTTAAAATATAAATTAACAGAGAGTTATGAGTGTTACCTTACAGTATCAGGACATTAAAAAAAAAATCATAGGAAACTTCTTACCTTGAGTTTTTAAGTGGAGGGTAGAAACATAATTCCTTTACTAGTCAATTTATTTTTAAATAAACTCTCTAGTACAATTGAGAGGAATGACAAATATTGTACTTTAATTTTTAGATATATATTCTACATAGTGTATTTTCAGTCTCCAAAGACTCACATGGGTCTAAAAGTACATTTTTCATTCTGATATACACCCTACACACTACTTAAAATAATTGGATTTTGTTTTTAAAAAATACAACTGTGGAGCAAACCTCATATCCCTAAAGATGATTTCCATTTTGTACCAATCAATTCATGATATATCTTATTTCCCTGAAAATTTATTTTAAAGGGCAAAAGTCTCTTACTGAGTCAAAATTTTTTCTATTATTAGTCTAGGATGCATATTTTTCTTGCCAGCTAATATAACTGAGTTGAAATGTTGGGTTATGTGTACTATAGAAATTGTCCATGCTCCTATATAGGTTGCTACTTTATATAAAACTCTACCCCAAAACTTAGTAGCTTAAAAGAATTATTCATTATTTTTTTAATAGTTCTGGAGGCTGAAGTTTCAGCTAGGCAATTGTTATGTAACACATCTCATAGCATTGTAGGCAAACAGTAAAGTGGCTGGCATCATCCAGAGGCTTCTTTCATGTCTAGTGTCTGGGCTGGGGGCAGGGGAGGTTGGTGGGGGGCCGGGGGTAACAGGAAAAGCTGGAGGTAGTTGAATATAAGTTCTCACCTCCCTCTCCTCCACTTCTCCTTCTCCTCCCCCCTCTTTTCACACTCCCATATGGATTCTTCAAATGGTTAGGTTGGGCTACCTCAGCCGTGACAGTTTCAGGGTAGTTAGACATCTTACATAGGGGCTGACTTCTCTGGAGTTAATATTCTAATTTGCCTGAATGGAAGCTACAAGTCTTTCAATGAGCCAGCCTATAAAGTCACAGTGCGTCACTCTAATGCATTCCATTGGTGAAACTGTTCAGGAAGAGGACAGAAGTTAAACCCATTTCTCAATAGAAAGGGTGATAAAGAAATTGTGACCATCTTTAATTTACACAATACCTATTCAAAATTGGGATATTGCCAGATTTCTTACTTTCTTCCTTTCATAATGATTTTAGGAGAGTCAAATCAGCATAAAAGCCTTTAAATTGACTGATGAAAATATTCTTGTGAAAATATGTTTAACTATCAAGAATGTGGTCTATGGGTGACACCCAGCTATTAACATGAAGGTCAATATACATGGAAGGAATAAATGATCTCAGCCATTTTCAGTCCCACTCCAGTTTACCTACTTATTCATTATAGACCTCATAATGCTTCAAAGGGCACTTCTCTGGGAGTGTTCCATATCTCTCAAAGTATGATATCTGCTTCAGCACCATCAAATGAAAACCCTCTGCTTCCCAGATTTTTGATGTTTTAAGTTCAGAACAACCTATATTCATTACAGATGGGGAATTATCACAAATGCATGATTTGAGAGAAGTATATATATGCACATATATAGTGTATGTATATATATATATATATATGTGTGTGTATAATATAAATATATATACTAAGCAATATTTTAAATGACAAAACTAAATTCCAAAATAAATAGATTAATGGTAAGAAACTCTGTTCTTCTCATAACAGATTATTTCTCTAAGTAAAGCAGCTGTGTTACTAATCGGTATTTATTTTATTAATTTATTATTGCATAACAATCACCCCAAATTTAATGACTTGAATGAGCAAGCACTTTCTTTTATTATATCTCATAAATCTGTAGATAGTCCTTTTGGGCAAGGCTGAACTGGGTAGCTCTTCCCTGCACAGTAGTGCATAGGGTCACCTAGGGATAATTAGATGACGGCTTAACTGGGCTGGAGAGGCTGAGGTAGATCATCACCTGCATGACACCTGAAGCAGCCCTCATCTCCCTTCCGTGGATCTTGAGGACTCTCTAGGAGTCTCCCCGAAAAGTAGTCAAATACTTTTTAAAAAATATTTATTTATTTATTTTTGTGTAAAAGCACTGGGATATAGGCCAGATGTGTGGATGTGAGAGGATTCTCCAGAGATAGAGTGGGTGAGCAGAATAGGCAGATCTACTGAAGTACTCTGCTGAGGAGAGCAGTGAGACAGGAGAGATCTGCTGTGTCATGTCCATGAGCTCCCTGGCCTCAGATCAAACTCAGGTCACCATAGTGATAGCTTGATAGCACTGAGACTTAACCTGTAGGCCACCAGGGAAACCCAGTCATCAAATTCTTATACAGAGACTCAGGATTCCAAGGAAAAGCATTCTAAAAGATAGGGTAAGGGATGGTGGATACTGGCACACCATCAGGCCTGCCAAATTTTCTTGTTCAAATTAATCGGTCTAGTGAAGGTATAAATCTAAAATCTCGATAAAATGAATTAGCAACTATCCTTAATTTGCCCAAAGGTCAAAGGCAGATGATTTCTGAAGCCATTCGCTGGAATTTCTCCGGGAGGGTCCCTTGGAATTGTGAATTAGAAGTAATAATAAACCAATGGAGAACATTGCTTGCTTAGACTAAAAAGGATAATTCAGAAATATTAAATGTGAAAATGTTTCTCAGTTATAGCTTAATTAAAATCTTTTAGTAATAAAGGAACTAGTAGAACATTTTGAAAAAATGAATATCATTTATCATATATATATATCACCAGTTATAATGTTTTGCATGTATTTCTGCTTAATCACAAGCTAACTAAGCTAAACTTATAAACTATTTTAAGGTTTCTTTTCTGTGTGTGTAGGGCAGACATGACTTTTCTCTTTCAAAAGCTAAAGAAAAATTAAAGCATATATTTTGTACCCAGTTTTTAAAGTAAGATGAGTATTTGATTTTACTACTGCTGTATAAATGTGTCATCTGGGGTAATATACACACTCCCACAGATGAGTAACATAAAACCAAGGTTAGCAGGGTCCTTCACAATCTAACCTAATACCATGTTCTTGGCCTTATTTTATCACTTGTTTCTTCACAGTGACCACTAGAAAAAAATACAAGGAGCACAGCTATATATCATGATAGAATAAGCTGATTTTATTACTCACCGTAGTAAGGTAGACAGAATACTAGAAAGTAACTGTGGATAATTCAGTGAGAAGGTAGTTAATTAATTTACAGAATCTGGTCTTGTTTTCTGTGATTTTCGCTAAATTCTTGGAGGAAGAAAGACTAGTCCACGGTTAAGATGGTAAGTGGTAAAGAAGCAGAAGTCATCATATTAGATGGCATATAGTGATTTTGTGCGTGTGACTTGAATGTTATTCAAGTTTCCTGTATGTTCAGATATGCTAGTGGAGTGATTTTATCCTTTTCTTACCCCATCATTGCCACAGGGTATCTCTGATGTCCATGTTCTGTGAAATTGTGTTCAGCAAAAGAATACCAATTCTACGTGAGGTTAGTTCCAGGTAGCAAAGACTGCTTTCTGTTTGACACTTCAAATATGCATATTCCTACTGACTTTGTGTTATCTCAGCCTCCTGTCCTGTGTCCATCCTTCTGTCCCATTCAGTTAGTCTTCTATCTTCCAGAATTTTTCGCCCAGCGCACTTCCATTGGATTTTTTTTCTTTAAGAGTCGTTGTATTTGCTCTTAGATTACTTGTTCAGATAAAATCGCAGCATACATTCTCTCTTTACTTTCACAGTGTTACAGCAACTAAAGTATAGTTACATATAAAAAAAAAGGGAGTTTATTTTCCTGTTACATAAACTGGAGCACACAGTGTGAAAATACTTCATTCAATTGGGTAAAATCCTCTTGGTAATAGTCGCAAGAATGCTGGACCTGGGCTGAAGGAGGAAACTTAGGTCTGAATAAACGAATCGCTGCAGATAGGAAACGTATATAAGTTCTGATCCTCCCAGGGCCCGCGTGACACTACATCTCCCACAATCCTTCGGGAACTTTTAGGCCCCGAGATATTCTGGACTACAATTCCCATAATCCTTGGAGCCCGCCATATTGTTACGTTTTCTGTAGGCCCTGCCCCATTTCCTATCGTCCCTTTCGGTCGTTGCACAAGACCTACAAGGTCGTGAAAAAAAGGACTACCTGGGTCGTCGCCATTTCGCCTGCTTTCGGTCTCTGCGTCTTTCGCAGAGCTCCCGACTGCGCTATGTTGGGACAGAGCATCCGGAGATTCACGACCTCTGTGGTCCGTAGGAGCCACTATGAGGAGGGCCCAGGGAAGGTTAGTGTGTAAGGGGCCTGGCTCGGTTGGAATGGGGAACACCTGACTGCGACTCGTAAGCCCGGGGCCGGCCGTGGGCGGTGGAAAGGGAGCTGGTAATCCAGGAATTCGGGCTGGGACAGCTGCTAGCATTTTATTTTCCCCGGGGACCCGAGAGAGCTCAGGTCCCTGGCGGTTGGGGTCGCCGTGGAACGAAATGAGTAGGCCTTAGCGCCCCACTGTTGTCACCGCCCCCCGAGATTTGGAGGGCCTGGGTGATCACCCCAGCAGGTATCGAGGTTGACGGTCGACCTAAAGGTCACCGTGCCCCCAAGTGAAGGTCACTGGCAACTAATGAGGGGCGTGAGTTTTGGGTTGAGTTTTCTCCTAACCAGCGCCTGAAATTTTTGAGTTCTTACTCTCGGGTCGAGGTTGGGTTTAGCAGTGACGACCCCAGGGGTACCGAGGCCAGTTGTAAAGGACTGAGCGTGGAGGGAAAAGCAACTTGGTTATGAAAACGACCAAACCTTCTATGGAAGGTTTCTTACTAGGTGAGCAGTTCCTAGTAAGAATACAGTGAACTAGTTAATCAGTTTTGGGGGGGTAGCTTTTGTTTTTAAAATGAGTCCTTGGAAAAGTATGCTTTTTGAGTTTCTAAAATAAAAAAACTGAACCACTAAATTTTACTGCTGAAGACACACATGCCTTCTCTATTTTTTTTTACCTTCTCTATTAACTTTTTCATCTAGCAAAAACCGAGTGGTTTGAAATTCTGCTTTTGTTGGTTTCTTTTTTTACGACAGAATTTGCCATTTTCAGTGGAAAACAAGTGGCGGTTACTGCTTATGATGACCGTGTACTTTGGTTCTGGATTTGCTGCACCTTTCTTCATAGTAAGGCACCAACTGCTTAAGAAATAAGGACATTTAGTTCATCACCAGGTAATTTCTGATCTTCACAGAGCAAAGCTCTCTTTTATTCCTCAACCTCCATATTTCCTGCGCCCTAAAGATGCACTCTATTGTGTGTAGGACTGAGGACTTAAAGTGTAGACATGGCCTTAGTCTTTTTCTGCTGGTCATTTGTAGTCAGTGTTAATACTATTTGTTAGGCATACTTTATATAATAAGCCCATGTGCTTTTCTATCAAGTCTGTAAAGTATGATAGCAACCTGAGCTAAAACTCAAAGATGTTAATTAAGTTACCCATAGATAGCTGCCCATTGGTAAGTTGCCCAAGATTCTTACCTGCACAGTCTTGTTACAGAGCTCGTGCTCAGCAAGACAAAATTCTGATAAAATGTAAGGTTAGATTATTTTGAGGAGAGTATATGACTGATTATGCCTGAAGGAGTCTTATGTACTGGGGACTGGGGGAGAGGGGGCTAAGCCCCTGTGTGGGAAGATTTACTTGGCTTATGGTAAAATGATTTTTCTTCATTCCGGAAACTTTAGAAACCGCTAAAGTTTCCGCTCTAGGATGACTTTCCAAAATATACTTTGGAGAGACAGTCATAAATGGATCAGACATTTTGGCACATATGATGAAGCAAATCAGCATGAATTAAGTATGATATTTTACTTAAAAGTAAACGCTTTCTGATGTGCCAAGAAATAACTGATGGACAGAAAATAAACTGATTTCTGAACATTGGAATTTTTTTAAGTGTCATTCATTTTTTGTGTTTTGTTCTAGATATGAAGAGGATCATTTTAAGAAGTGCAATTTCTTCGGAAAAGTCAAACTGTTGAACTCAACATATTAAATACGTTTGTAAATAAACTTATGGCATGACTCCTTAATGCCTCTTCTCTGAAATATAGTTGAGTGTTTGCTTATTTTTTATTTGAATAATATCCCCATATTTCTTACCCAAAATATATGTGAGTTAGCTTGCTTCTTGGTCTTAAATTGTGACATTAAGTTTTGAGTTTTAGGTCAGGACCTTGTTGATAATGTTCTAAAAGAGAAATACAAATTTAACTTGTTTCCTTTAATTTTTATTTATTTGATTTTTTAATGATGGGGAAGATAAGTCATATATACAGATTGAAATTTAAGACCTTCATTTTTTTCTTTACAGATCTGTAAGCTAAAGCTGGAATTTTTGTCTTGGTGAGTTTATCACTGGCCAGTATTAATTTTATTTAGATTCAGTAAAAGTAGACTTATTTGAAAGGGACAGCTAGTATTAAGATAGAATATAGGAAATAGTCCCAGCTTTATTTATTTATAGAGCTTTGACATACAGAACTCGGTTGAAAGGTGGTTTTGATGGTAATTATCCCAAATTTATATTGTAGTATAATGTTATTTCTGTAGTTACTTAGTTTGGAGAGCTTTGTGTTAGTTAGAGCTTTGTGACTAGTTATAAATTTGGACACTTGAACTACTGTAGAATACTACGGGTGTAAAGAAACTTCAATGAGGGTTTGTAAACTTGTGGTCTATCTGGCCTCTAGACTTTTCAGTGAGAGGGCCCCATTCTGTTTTTAAGCCAAGCACTGAACATTTATGAAAATAAATGTATTTCTGGATTAGTGAAAGATTGTCCGCGGTCATGTCCTGTCTCTTTGTGGAACAAAGTAGATGACCAGTTTCACTCATCACCATACCTGCCCTGCCTGCTGAAAACTGATTTACCTAAGCCCTAGATTTTTTAAATTTTCTCTGTTTATGTGACATAGAATCTGTCCTTAGATTATTCATGACCACCTGGCAGTTGCTTAAATATGAATGTCATCTTAGTCTGTATGGCTACCCAAATTTACCTTCTACTTGCAAATATCTTAATTATCCATTGACAGATCAGTTGCCTTTAAAAAAAAAATAGAAAATTTAACAACGTGGCTATCTTTGAAGAAAGTGGGGTAAGTTTAGGGTTCACAAAATGATACTGAATTCAAATAGTACTCAACTCTTTGCCATTAAGGTATCTCATGTCAGCATGTTTTAAATTCACTGAACTATATAAGAACAGTTAATTGCTGGCAGTTTCTGAGTTATGTTTTTCTTAAAAGACATCAACAGTCCAAAGTAACTTAATGTAAGACATCACAGAATGAAAAAGTACTTTTGTCTTCCTAAATTAAAGTATATGAGTATTATAGATAAAAAAGCCATGCCTACCCTGGGGTAGGAGCAGAGATTGCTCATCCCCACAAAATAACTTGATAAACCCAGATATTTCTGTAGAAGAGAAGGTTTGTACCACTATTCAGCTTCTATATTAGGGTTCTCTAGAAAATCAATCAGCAGAATGTGTGTATGTTGACTGGACGTAAGGAATTTGGTTGTGAAGGCTTGAGGGGTCCAAAGCCTGCTGGGGTGATACAGCCCACCCAAAGCTGGAAGTCTCCATTCTAGAGGCTTTGATGTTGCCTTTCCATTAAAGCCTTCAGCTCATGGGAGAAGATACCTGTGTTATGAGGAGGAATAGGCTTTACTCAAAGTTTACTGCTTTTTGATCTCACCCCCAAACATCACAAAAATATCCAAAATAATGTTTGGCACCATTGTCCAGCCAAGTTGCACCCATGTAGTTTTTTCTGTTGGCTTGAATTTTTAAAAACTGCCACCACAGAAAATTTAACTTGTGGAATAAGTATTTACCCCAACATTGATTTAAATTGTAAACCTACACTTAATCTCAGGATGCCAATTTAAAAAAACCTTTGAATATTAGATTGGGTCAACCCGCAGATGCATATGTATAACTAAACAAAATGGTAAAGTTTGTGTTTAATGCAGACATTTCCTGATTTCACAACATTTGGGCTTTCTGGTGGGGGGCGGAGGGGTCAGTGCAGAACTAGATTTTTGTTTTTTCTCCCCCCCCCCCCACAGGAGAAACCACTATTTTTCATAATGAAATACCATATGTTTACTACTGAGTCAAGTACAGTAAAAGGTACAAATTTTGGCTCAAAACTATGACTACTTGGATTCAAAGCGAAGCCTTGACACTTTAACCTCTTTAACAAGTAACTAACTCAAGTTTCTTCACATATATGTGTCTTAAGGTGCTTATGAAGATCAAGTGAGTCAATATGTGTAAATGTAGGCAAGTTTATTTTGTCTTCTGAACAGTAAAAGAAGGGAATATACTGGCCATTGTGTAATTGATTCCAAAGTCATTTGCAGCTACAGATTGGTACTTTGAATCTTAGCTACAGTTCTAACCAGCAGATGTTTTCAACCTTATTTCAAAAGTAGTTAGAAATCTTAGGTACTAAAATGCAAATCTGGCCATGTAGTAAGTTGTCGCTATCAGGGTAAAATTCCAGCTCCCTAACAAAGTCACTTTCTGAGTTTCCTGAACCTGGCTACACAGCTATAGTTCTGTGGTCCCTCTGTGTCCAAACATCTCAAGTGCTCCCTCTGTGTAAGACCTTTCCTGGACTAATCTTCATTGTTCCATGCCTCATATAGGTCTCACCCTATAAATAACTTAGCCTCAGTATATACTGTTACTACTGATTTCCTTATCTATTTCCCATGCCAGCTTGTGATCTTAAGAGATCAGAGGAGCTTTTATTCATTATTCAGTTGTTCAGGCCGGCAAAATTTCTTACATAGTCAATGAACATTTGTTAAAGTTGTTGGGTTAAAACCAATGATATAATTACCCAAAAAGAGAAGTCTGTCTCCAAATGTGTTTCATGTTTTTCTGAATAGATTTTTTGGCCAGAGTATATTAAAATAATCCACTTGTAGTCATGAGACTAGGATTTTGTGCTGGAATATAATTTGACTTTGTCATTGGTAAACTGTTTAGTCCATCTTAAATTTTTCTTTGTAGGTGAACATTCTTGAGTGTGTGTTGATTAGCATTCTGACAACAGCTCATTTAAGACCAGCATTTTGAGAAAGTTTTTAAAAATTGAGACTTTTCTTTACAATAGCATAAGCAAGAGCTCAGTGAATTTAAGGACCTTTTATCCTCATCAGTCTATTCTTGAAGCCATTTCTTTCTCTGTCATTAAATGGTTGCTGTAGCTCCAGGCATCCTGTATAGACTTGGCCAGTTTCCAACAAACTTTGAACTCATATTTGAATATGGAGATAAGCTATTTGGTTCCTTCCTTAGTCTGATACAGTAGGGATTAGAACTTTTCACAGATATGCTAGTTCTACTTCTTCCATAAGCCTGATGTGTTTGAACTCTGTTCACTTTGCTCTGACAAATGAAAATTGTGTGAATGGAAAAGTGATGTGTGTTAGTTTGTGGCTTTAAAAAAACCACAGTTCACCAAGTCTCTCCTGCTGCTCTAGAAGTACAGCCCTATCAGCCACATGCCTGGAACTGGTGACTACAGCTCTTTCCCAAAATATATGGATTCAATAAGAACCTTTCAATGTCTTAAACTGTAGGATTTGAAAACTGTTACCTGCAGCAATAATTTCGTCTACCGTATTTGAAATAGCCTAGTACTTCATATATCCTTGAAACGAATTAATTGATTTCTCTACATCTCTGATCCTTCAATTACAGAAAGACATGTCAGCTGGATGATCTTCGAAAGAGGGCTCCTACTTAAAATGAACTGTAGCTATAATTACAGATATGGGTGCCACACAAAAGCCTGACTCAGGTAGTAAGTAAAGCTCTCTTCAGCTTTTCCCACATGTGGACAGGGGCTCAATTGATGGAGGTAAATAGCTTTCAGCTTTCAAAGTGTTTTTTGGAGTTTCAGTGTTGAATAGCTGTTTAGTATTTATTTTCACCTTATATCTCATTTTGATGGACCCTACTCACTTGGACATATTTGTAAAACTTGGAAAAATGAGTGTATTTTTCCAGGTAGACGCCACATAATGCCCAAGTATATTTGCCCCCTTGTTCCAGTCATCTGCATTGTATACTAGAAAACAGTGCCACTTTTATAATTCCTGCACAAAGCTATTTCACATTTAAAATTTTCACGTTATTACATAGCTCCCACCTACTCTGACAGTTTTTCCAAATCTGACAAAAGACAGTCACAATACCTAATATTGGATGATTACTGTGTATTTTAATAAGAT
The DNA here is from genome assembly GCF_000260355.1 of Condylura cristata. Classification (NCBI taxonomy): domain Eukaryota; kingdom Metazoa; phylum Chordata; class Mammalia; order Eulipotyphla; family Talpidae; genus Condylura; species Condylura cristata. Next base: position 29,485,737 of record NW_004567108.1, on the reverse strand, counting down.
CCTATAAATTTTAGAATAGGTTGCCTGTGTTTTAGTACCATACTTAAAAGTAAATATTAGGCTTTCAACAGGTATGTTTATGTTGGGTTTAAGAGCATTTCCAGGTATTATGAAGAGCCAGTCTACTTGGCATCTAATGACAGGAAGTAATCATTTAAATAGCTATACATTTATAATGCTTACATCTTAACCCCAATTTGCTTAAATCAATAACACAATTCCCTGTGTATCCCAAGAGCATTTCTCAATGCAATTCTTTTTTTTTCTTTTTTAAAGATTTATTTATTTATGCTTACAGAACTGGGGTACAAAGCCAAAGGTATGGTGGGTGAGAGGGTTCACCAAAGACAGAGTGGGGAGCAGAATACACCTGGAGAAGGGCTCGCTTGCTTCTCCGCTTTGCCCTTGCTCCAGGGACTAGTGGGTCTTGAGGGACCTGTGGAGGAGAGACCTGAGGAGACACTTGGGAGAAAAAGGTGGGTGAGAGATACTTGGGGAGGCCGACAGTGGCAGTGTTTACCTTTTGTGCTTTGATTTTGCTCCTTTCTTCCTAGATTTGTTCGGCCCTTTATTACCCACTTCCTGTAGTTCCCCACCAGAAAGGGCTTTGGACTTGTAGCAAACGTTTGGGCCTCAGTAGCCAGACACAAAATGAATGATGTAAAAAATAAATTCAGTTAAAAAAATGAAAGAATTGATGTGCATGGTCAGAGAAGAAAGAATATTCCAAATATTCCCAGTGTGTGATGACTGGGCATTTACCCAAGAGGGGCAGGGTAACTTGGGCTGTTTTTTTTTTTTTTTTTTTTTTTTTAAGAATTTATTTATGCGGGCCTTCCCTGGTGGTGCAGTGGGTTAAAGCACAGCACTAAGAAGCTTAAGTCACTTCCGCATGAGTTCCATCCCGGCCTGCCCTGGAGGTGACCACATGCCTCTACAGACCTCTCCTGACCCGCCTACTGCTCTCCTCAGCAGTGTGCTTCTTCGATCTGCCTGTTCTGCTCCCTACTCTGTCCCTGGTGAATCCTCTCACCCTCCGCATCTCTGGCCTGTACCCCAGTTCTGTACAAATAAATAAATAAATCTTTAAAAAAAATTTATTTATTTATGCATATAGAACTGGGGTGCAGGCCAGAGGTGCAGGGGCAGTGAGAGGATTCACCGGAGACACAATGGGAACAGGACAGGCCGACTGACGAAGTACACTGCTGAGGGGAGCAGCGGGCGGGTCAGGAGAGGTCTGCTGAGCCATGTGGGTCACCTCCCTGGCAGGATCACCTAGGGGACAGGCGGGGATGAACTCATGCGCAAATGGCTTTAGCTTCTTAGTGCTGTTTTAACCAGCTGCGCCACCAGGGAGGGCCCAGCTGTTTTATTTATTTGGAATATTCTTCTCTGACCATGCACATCAATTCTTTCACTTTTTTAATTTATTTTTTACATCATCATTTTGGGCATTTTTCCATCTTGGTTGTAATGTGTGGACTTCCCACCACCAGTTCACCTGTGTGCCCTCACCGTAGCCCCTCATTCACATCAATTCTATTAAAGTTATTTCACACCAAGGATATGCTTTGTTTTTGTGTTCACAGGTAGCCAGACTCCTTAAGGGCATGCTATTTGGGAGCCTTGGTTTCTGTTAACAATGTGGGAATAAGACTTTAGGAACTATGTGTTACAAAGCGAAACCGTCAGGTAGTGGTGATGCGTGGGACTGTAGTGTGATGACTTAAATCTTAAGACTAATAGTGGGCTATATCCCTTTATAATTCTGAGCATCTGGGTAAGAGTCATATCCCTGCTATCTGCCTACAAGGCTCATAGAGAAATTGTGGAAAGGAAATAAAAATATAAGTAATCTGAGAATCGGTATGTAAGAATTCAATAACTGGGGCGCTCCCTGGTGGTGCAGTGGGGTAAAGCACTGCACTAGGACGCTTAAGCCACTTCCGCATGAGTTCGATTCCCACTTGCCCCAGAGGTGACCACATGGCGTGGCAGACCTCTCCTGACCCGCCTGCCCGCTGCTCCCCTCAGCAGTGTACTTCATCGATCTGCCTGTTCTGCTCCGCGCTCTGTCTCAGGTGAATCCTCTCACCCTCCGCATCTTTGGCTTGTACCCCAGTTCTGTATGAATAAATAAATAAATCTTTAAAAAAAGAAAATTCAATAACTGTGACAACATAAAAGTAGAAGGGCAGAATGTTCAGTATGAGTGAGATCTGAATATGAAATACAAGAAAATAATGTTTCCTGTTGGCCCCTTTATTGTCTTATTTCTGTAATGGGTTTATTTTATCTTTAGATTTGTTAACACTTCTCTTATATTGTATACATGTCCAAAATGCAAAAACTAGCTGTTTACATTTTTACAGAAAAATGCAAGTAGAGAATTCTGCAAAAGGCTATGTGAAAAGATTTTGGCTTCTCTATCTCCAAAGTTAATTTAATTCAGGTCTTAAAAATCTAAAGGCCTCTACATTCTGAAACCTGTGGTAAAATTCTTTGATGTCTTGAATATTTAGCACATTCTCTGGCATTATAAAATAACTTTATAGTGCAGTTAATCAAATGACAGTAAGAGGCAGTACTCTATGAAGAGCTCATTTTAATATTTAATAAGATGACTTTGGACTGATGTTTAAGGCAGTTCTTTTGCCTGTGTACATAGGATCCATCATGCAGAATTCTCTGTACCTTCCCCAGAAGTTACTTGACAAAGGCATATATTCATCTTCTTTGATATATTTTTTTAAGTCCTAAGGTACCATTGTGGTTTTCAAGAGGAATACTATGAGAAGTAAGCTTTTTCCTGTATTTTAAGAGAGCAAAAACTCTAAAGGTTAATCGTCACATACATACATTGAGCATAAATTTAGGCTGGATAAGTGCTGCAGAAGAGTACCCAAAAGAACTGTGAAAGCAGCGTGGAATGGGGAACCTGGTCTGTTTGAGACTGTTTGGGAGAGGTTTGATCTGCAGGGATGAGCAGAATTTGAGCTTCTGGATATGTGGTGAAGAGGATAGGTTATAGAGATAGAGCATATATTGTCACCTTATACATATGTGTAATATATACACACATGCATTTATATAGGGAGACAAACAAGAATTGCATAGAAATATTTATTAGTAGGAAATTCCTTAAGCCTTCTTTAAGATTTCATTTATTTTAGAGAAAATTTAAAGCGAAGCAGAGATATAATTTAGGTATAAAAAAACAAATCTGAAAATCTCAAACACTAAGCTACTAAGCTCTGGTTGTTATGACAACCTCTTGTATAGTTTGTAAGTAATGATGATAGACTTTACAGATAGTCATGCTGTTTATTTGAGAAGTTAAAATTTAAGGAAAAACTTGAGATATCTGGAAGAAGAGTGTTTCTAAGTCAGGAATTTGTTTATTAAGGCCTAGGAATAGCAAAAAAGTTCAGAGTGACTGGAGCAGAGCAGTGAGGATGAGGAGGTGAGTCAGATAAATCTTACAAACCTTTTAAGACCTTGGCTTTTACTCTGAATGAGAAGGGGAGCCACTGGAAAGTTTAGAAGAGAAGAGTGATACAAATAAAATTTTCAAGTATTGACCATGGTTGCTGCTGTGAGAAGGGGTGCAGGAAGCAAACAGGTCCATTGCAGTTTCCAGTTCAGAATTTGGAGCAACATGATTTATTTTGACGGTAGAGCCAACAGGATTTCTAGCAAGGATCTCCTGCGTTACAGTGTTAGGGAGTGAGAGAAAGGGAGATGGTTTTACATATTCAGAAACTGACTTAGAGGATGCCCAGGTGCACCCAGGGAAGTGTACCTACTAAGTGAAATAAAAATAATTAAACCTGTCTATTTCATGTTAAGAAGCTCTTAACTACTACATAGGGTGGGAAAGGAGGTAGAAAGATGCTGTGAATCAACAATTCCTTTCCAAATTAAGTATTTTTGTAATTTTTTTTTACTTTTGTCTGCATTTTCTAACTTTATTTTCTCAGTTTTTGTTTTCTGCATTATTGAAGTTTGCCTTCTATTCAGTTTTCAACATTTAATATTTGGTCCTCTTAGGAGCTAAGATATTGTTATTTAAAACCCTACTGATCCTTAAAGCATAATAATGAGAAAAAGTAAGTGAGGATTCATCAAAAGACTTAAAGGAAAAAAGCTTATTTACTTTCAATTTTTGATATGAAAATGAGTATGTGCTTATCATCCACAAGCATATTTACATGTTAATTTAATTCACAATGCCTACAAATACTTTAATTATACATTTTTAAGAGCTGGAAAGTTATAACTAGGTGTTCTTCAGATATTCATTCTCAGATGTCAAGCTAAATTACAGGTAAGAAATAAACATCAATTGAAATGTCATACTGATATGCACAATTGAAATACAGTCATCTGCTATTTATCTCAATTTTTTGAAGATCTTATGAGAGAGAAGCATTTTTTTTTTTTATCATTTTCATTTGTAAGACTAATCTCATGATGGAACGTTAGGACTTTTAAGACTGACCCCTGTGGTATTATGTTGACAAGCTAAATTCTAGAAGAAAAAACTAGTCATGGATAAAATTCATGCTATTTTATGATTTCTGTTAGACTTTCTGCTTACAGAAAGAGAACCATTGGTATGTGATGTACTGATTTGGATTTATAAAATCCTGACTTTTCAAGGGGATCTCAGATCCCCCTTGAAACCTGGATTAGATTTTACATTTAGAAAGATATTTTTATATCTCCTATTTAATGGAATAATAACAAAACCTCACTTTGAGACCCTTACTATGGCTTCTAAAGAGAAAAATAGGTAGTTTCTCTTGGTCATTTAAATACCAAGTTCCATTTACCATCAGCTATAATGACAATTGCTACCGGTCATCACTAGAAAAATATACGGGAGAGGTGACAGCAGAACCAAGCTAGGAGGCATGTGAGTCCCTCAAGGCCCTTTTTGGTTCAGGTCCATGTATTCAAGTCATGTTCAGTCACCATATACTGTAAGCTACCAGGCTTTAAGGGAAGAGTCCACAGGGGCTTCTAGAAACTTCAATATTTTTTCCATAATTTGTTGCCCAAAAGTTCACACTTGAATATATCAGCTATTTGATAGGTATACTTGGATTAATATATAGACACCTTTCATGACAAGCCCTCCAAAATCATTGTATTGCTTTTTTGGATGAAGAATTCAATCCTAAATCCTTAGCCTTGCACTAAACCTTCAAAAACAGATATGCAGGTGAACTTTTTAGATTCATCCTTATTCTTTTCATTTAAGTACATGCTTTTTTAGTCAAATTAATCTGACTCTAAATCCTTTTATTATTCATGTAAGGCCAGACCACAATAAGTGTGAGGAAATAAAATTGTCTAGACTTCTTAGTGCTTCTGCATAAAGCTCTAGTCTCCTGGTACACTTCTCTTATAAATATGCTCATATACCATGAAAATTAATTCTTTATTTACCTAGTTAATTTCTTCTCTTATTAAGTGAGAATAAAACAACTCTTATTTCCCAAGGCAAACAACTGGTTAGAATCTGGACTGAGTCCCTAGATTAAACTCTAAGTTACTTGCAAGCCTAGAGAACTATCTCATTGGAGACTTAGATATCCAAAAAGTGATACAAATGTAGAATTTAGAAACCTCTCTAGGTAGGTAGGCCTTAAAAGCTGATGATGCATGCAGGTGTTATCTGACTTTAGGGGATATTTTAGTTATAGGTGGTTGGGGGACAGCTTATTTTTTATAAGCCGAGAAAAATAATATTTCCCTTTCTCCCATGGGGTGTTTGGTCACCCAGACCAATTGACAGGCATTTATTGAGCCATTTTAAGAGTAAGGGCTAGGGCAAATAAGGTCTGGTGAACTTATTATTTACTGTAAGGAGGAAAGAAATCTGTTTCTCTCCTAGAATTACTTGCATGCACAGTAAGGAAAAAATGAATAGAGACTTTGGGAAAGTAAGAAAAGTATTAAAAAGATAATCTAAAAGTAAAAATCTTTAACAAAATGAAAGACTTAGTTCTCATGATGCTCATTCATCAAGTTGGGTAGCAGAAATCTGTTCCTTGTTCAGTGATCCAGAACAATAGAGGGTCTTTATCTTCTGAGTTACCATTACAAATAAAATGTCTAAGTTTGCTACATCCTTGAAAAAGCACAGGACAGTGGTAGAAAGATACTCACTTTGAGGTCTCTACCAGAAGAGCATTACTAAGCTCTACTCCAATATCATTGGCTGGACCTAATCACATTGCCCCCATAAATACAAGAAGGCTGGCAGGTATTGAGGAACTTTAGAAAATATATCACATGATAAATATCTCTCATGTATTTTAGCTCTTTTCTGATCATCCTACAGTCTCATGGCAAAAGAAAAAAATAGAATATTAATCAAAATTAAGGTTAATCCAAGTCCTTAATTCTTCCCTACAAGTGGCTCTCTGGCTCATCCACCTTAATGTGTGATAAGTTTTTAATTCCTTGTTAAACCCTACTCACATATTTGTAATACAGACAGTTCCAACTGCATAGATACTATTCAATTCTACTGCTACAAAGGTGTTACTATTATGAACTTCAAGCATAGTTTGAAATTTGTCCCTGACATACTTCTCTTATCATGTTACTGCTAATTCTCTTGCCAGGTGGTATGGGTTTTGTCTTCTCTTTGTTACTTCCATGGAGGTTGATTATAAACTGACTCCAGTGGGTTATAATTTTTTACCATATTTGCAAAACTAACTCTTGACAAAAGAAAAGCACAGTAGAAGTCTAGTTGAAAAGAATAAACTTGGGAAATAGAATTTGTAATAAATATTTTTTCTCATGAGAAATTAGAGTGTGAGCTCAGCCTGATTTTATGTGATGTAAGTAAAGCATGTTACCCAAGATTGAACATATCACTATACAATTCAAATCACTGTCTTATAATACTGTTCCTCCTCTATTAAGTGGTTGCATCTGTGTTCTTTCCTCTCAAGTGTGAGTAGAATTCTTTAACATCATCAATAAATAAAAGGGGATGAGAATTCTGTCCAGCTGTCTCTCAGGACATGTGTGAAGCATGAAGAAGTCTGAATACTCTGAAGCTGTCATGCTGACAAGGTCATGTGGTCAGAATCCACAGAGGTGGAGAAGAGACCCAGTGCCCTACTGCAGCTGCTGAGTCTTCCCAGGTCAGATGTTTGACATGTAAGTACAGAAAGTTCAAGATGACCCAACCATAAGCACTTGACTACAACCTCGTAAGAGAGTTTGAGCCAGAATTGCACAGCTGAGATTCTTTTGAATTCCTGACTCCCCAACTCCATGAAATAAGTGGTTACTGTTCTTTTACATCACCAAATCTGGAGGTAATTTTGGGTACACAGCTACTGTGACTGAAATAGCCTGGGTAGCAAAAGGGAGTGCCAACACTAAAGACAAGGACATCATATAAATTCTGTAGATTTTACTGATGAAAGCAGCCAACCCCTTGATATTATTTATTCTCTGAAAATTCAGTTTGGTTCTTAAATTTCAGGATGTGTCTCAATTGTGTGTGTAAGTTGCTTGCCCACTAATGGGCATATGTATACACACACACACACACACACACACACACACATATGTAATATATATAAACTACATAAGCCTGGGGAAATTTTCAAATTAATATATTTCTAAGAATATAAATTAGGGTTACAGAAATGCAGAATATGCACAAATGTTAAAATAAAAAGTTCATTCCTCAATTGAGATCAACATTGTCTCTTTAGCTTCTCAAATACTTCAAAGAAGTCAAATTTGCTTTTCTTCAATAGGGTGTACTTTGATGGAAGAATCAGCTTTTAATTTAAAAACAGTTCAAGTTAATAGTTATTTCTCTTTTGCATCAAATGGATATACTTTTGTGTTCTACCCAAGGTTTTTCAGCCCACATATTCCATCAACATTTCATTTTATTTTTTTCTAAAACTGCTTCTGATGGGTTATTATCTGAGAGTGGGTTGGTAGAGATACAATTTAATACGGTTTCTTAACTCTAAAACTCTAAAAATAGTTTCCTTTCAAACTAAAAAAAAAAAAGTACTGTTTTTGCAGCTTTTAAGTTTGTGATTTTGATATTTGCCTCTTAAATCCATACTTCAAAAGTCTTATTTTTACCAATAATTAATAATTTAGATAATTCTGATACTAATTTATGGGGGGAGTAGGGGGGCCAAAAGGACTAGGGAAATAGGGGTTGCAGGTTTAATAAAAAAATGTTTGCTGCTAAGCAAAGAACCCAATTTAGCACTCAGCTTGGGCTCTAAATTTCTGGGAAAGAGACACAGGTAAAAAATTGGAAATAGTCAACAACTAACGTATTTCCTGGTCTTGTTCATGTGAGGAATATGCTTAGATAGCAATTGACACCACTACGTATCTCCATCTGTTGGTTTCTGTCTCCTAGAGTGCTTATTCTATTCTATTTGTAAGCCAAAAAAAATGAAATATGTTAGTCATTGCACAGAGAAAAAGATGAATCTGATACTTGTTAGTCTGAGTAGAGCTGCTTAAAAGGATTTAACTAAAAAAAAAAAAAATTCAATTAAGTGTCTGTAAAAAGGAGGGAAATAATTGCTTCATTTAACTCCTTGCCCTCTACCATGAAACTGTTTCAACTCCCTGATAAAATTAGATTTTGGCTTAATAGTCAGGCCTACTTAGATTATCTTTCTTTTCTTTTTGAGGAAAAAATAATTTAGTTCTTAGCTGCTAAGCTTTCAAATTCTAGTTTCTGGATATTTGAGGGCAAACATTTCAAAGAAATGTTTTATTCTTAGAGCAATTTCCCTGTTTTCTGCTAGGACCAATATCCATATAAAACACAGCTCCTGGTTTTATATCTAAAATGCTGTTTTGAGAGTGTTTTCTTGGTATGAGTTCTCAAACCATTTTGTATTCCACTTTCTAAGGAAATACTATTATAGTCATTAATATTGAATAGTATTGATGTGAATTAGGTTTCTATTAGGAAATTTCAGAAAAATCTTAGAAAATTCTGTAAAGGAATGCAGAAAGACCAGTAAATATAAATACAAAAGAAAATTCAAAAAGTAGTTAGAAACTGAGAAAATAAGTTATCCTAATTAAGATTTAAAAATCTGTCAAAAAGAGCATGAGAAGAGAGCTGAGGTTTGGTGGTTGATATTTAGAACCAGTGGAATTTCTACAACCATTTTCTTATTTTTCTGTTTAAATCTGAATAAATGCTGCTGACCAGTATTAACATCAAAGATGAATTAGGAGAACAAAACATTATCTGAGAAATAGTTTTGGGAAGGAAAGAAAGTAAATGGAAAGACCATTTGGTTACAGAAATATGTGGCAGGTTTCTCAAAATTAGAATTTGTAATCATAAAAGAAGAAGTATTTGGAGAAAATGAGAGTACAGTGTCTGTAAATTGAGGCTAAGTATATTTTTCTGTAGACTGTCTTTTCCACTTTTTTTGTTTGAATGTGCATCATTATTATTGACATCTAAGGACTTTTGTCTATCAAGAAATAAGCCCTGTGTTTTCCATACCACTAATGTAAAACAAATTTTAATATTTATCTTAGTATTTTAATGAAAATAACTTATTGTTAATGATAACAGCATTGTCATTGGTTTATGAGATACTGTTTTTTTCAGTTAAGGATAAACTTTTAAGGCAAGTTTTTCTGCAACTCTATTAGGGTTAGAATTATAATAATTCAGCAGATTTAAGATTAAAGAAAACTTTGTTCTTAATTGGAAATCAATTGGCTTTGGATAGATTAGAAACTCAATGGTAATGGGACACATTTAAAGTAAATTTAGATGATATAATTTGATAAAGAACATTAGGTGAAGATATGCCTGAAAAATACTGCAGTTATAAAGCACCAACAGTCAAGACTTAAATTATGCTACAACTAAAACCATGTATTTTCAGAGGTACACTTCATAGCTTCTCTCTCCATCTGTATCACTTCATTAAATCAATACAAAGAACTTCAAAATACCATGGCAAGTAATTTAATAAGAATTACTCAATGTACCTGATCCAATTTTTCTGTAGCTAGATAATAAAAAGGTGAACTTGATAGCATTCAAGAAGTTATCCAGTCCATGGTTTTAAGTACCACCTATAAGCTGAGGTTTTCCAAATAGCTGTTTTCAACCTTGACTTCTTCACTGAAATCTAGTCACGCATACAACAGTGTTATGTGTATGCTGCTATATGCCTATGTGCTGTTGGTGATAGGAAGCTGTTTCTATAGGTAAAATGATGTATTTGGTCAAATCAGGCTTCTTAGTCCTCTCTTCCTCACACCCCTGCCCTCTCCTAGACACATTTCTCAACATTGTCCCTCTGCTGACTCCCTAGCACATCTTATCATCCTCACCTTTCTGCCTTTCCAAATTCCACTCTTGTGCCACTACAGTGTATTTTCCTCATAGCCCTGAATATGATTGCGTTAAAGCTAAAATCATATCACATCCCACCTAATGTTTCAATAACTTCTACAAGTAGGATCAAATTGATACCCAACCCCTTTACCACAGATTCACCTTCCTGATGTCATTTCCTATGACTACCCGACCCACACAGTGGCCTTTTTCCTGCCTTGCGGCTTTTGCATTCTCTGTTGAACATTTACCCCCTCATTTTTGTGTGACTGCTTTCAGTTTAAGTGTTTATTCTTTTGCCCGCTTTATTTTCTATAATTATGTTATTCATTTATAAGTTATTTTTTTTTTCCCTAAGAGAAACAGAAAGTGTCCATAGCGATGTAACTCAACATCCCTGTATTATTTTTTTAAAGATTTATTTATTTATTCATATAGAACTGGGGTACAGGCCAGAGATGCGGAGGGTGAGAGAATTCACCAGAGACAGAACGGGGAGCAGAACAGGCAGATCAACGAAGTACACTGCTGAGGGAAGCAGCGGTCGGGTCAGGAGAGGTCTGCCTCGCCATGTGGTCTCCTCCCGGGCAGGCGGAAATCGAACTCATGCGGAAGTGGCTTTAGCTTCTCAGTGCAGTGCTTTAACCCGCTGCGCCACCAGGGAGGGCCAAATTTAATAAATTTTAATGATTAAGTCATTGTAACTAGAACTCAAGAGATTATAATGTGCTGTGTCTTTATTATTCAAAAATACTTTTAGTGCGAACATTTACTTTTGAAAATCTAAAATGTCTAAAGTACTTACTTGCTTTATGAAATAGTATAAACAAACAAACAAAAACAGGCCAGCCCTTGCAAAAGAGAGGTCTGTGGTGCCCTAGCATTGTCATCATGAAGAAGAATCCTCCTATGAAGCGGGGCAACAGAAGACAGTAAGAGTAGACAGAAAGGTCAAAGGCTTGTTTCAAAAACAAATCTGGGTATTTGAGGACTTTGATCAGTTGACTTTAAATAGTGAGCCAATTGTTATTATTTGAAGAATTTTGGGAAAAATTGTAATTTTTATAAATAATTTCCTTAGTAGTTATGTGTTAGTCAAAGCATGATTAGCATTGCATTAAATTCTATGTGATGTGAATACAGGAGACAGAAAACATGGTTCCTATTGTTTAGGTTTTCCTGGTCAGCACTGCCATACACTTTGGCTTTGATGTGCTTTTCTAAACCAGTGTCAGGTAACACCTGACTGATGGTGACCCAGGAACTGTGTTAACATGGCTGTTTCAATCAACATAAAAGTGGTGTAGCTGATTTTTCAGAATTAGACCACAAAGACCTTTTCAAGGACATTGAGTGCATGCTTAGAAGGCTTACAGTGTGAAATACTAAACCATGATTGGTGAAGGGAAAATGTGAGTAGATTTAAAAACTTCACTTCTTTCCTAAAGGGGAGCTCCAGTGAGTATACAATAATCACAATATAAATTCATGTGCGATACTGGGTCTCTGAGGAGAATTAATATTATGTTGTCGATAGTCAGTAAAAAAGTGCGTCTGCAATATGAGAAACACAAGAAAGAGAGTCTCTTGGGTAACTGTGGCATTTGTGCAATGTCTTGAGGTGATGAGGGTAATTTTATGCACATGGATGGGGAAAAGACTGTAAAAGGTGACATTCCAATGGGCAGACACATAGCTAAGAGAAGCAGTTGTGGAGTTTATTTGGGAGGCGGGAAAAAGCTCACTTTGGCTAGAGATTAGAATGTACCATATAGATTCAGACAAGGTTCTTAAGTTCCAAGCAAAATAATTTATAATCAATTCTCTAAGAAATGGGAAACTACTGGATTTTGTGAGCAGAAAGGTGAAGCTCTTAGAGTCATGCATTAGGAAGATTAATCTGTCACAGGAGACAAAATTAAGAGTAGAGAAAGACTTAAGACCAATTAAGAAGCTATTATGATCACCCAGTTTAGAGGTAATGAGAAAAGGAACCATGGGAATGGAACAGAAAAGACCGATTTAAGAGATTAGGGAAGTCAAACCAATGGGATTTGGTGAGTCATTGTAGGTGGATGGGAAAACAGATCAAGGAGATAAAGGTAATAACAAAGTTTTAAGTTTGAGAGACAGAAAATTATATCATTGTCAGAAGTAATATATTCGGTAGTATATAGTGGAAAGGCTTTGGAATTTTATTTGGAACGAGAATTTAGACATGTTTAAAGAATTGTGTAACTGGAAATATAGAACCAGAGCTTAGTAAAAGGTCAGAACTAGTGATAGTGTGTATGTGTGTGAAGTATATATTTAAGCACTGTTGACATTGTAAAAAACAGTTAACTATAATGGGAAACAGTGTACATTATTTTTTACATGTAAGATGGAAAGCTAGCATCATATAAGAGAGGAGTTGTCAAGGAAATTGGATGAGAATCAGCAGACCAGCATCTCTAAATCAAGAGCATGTTTTTAAAAAATTTGTTGCATCCCAAGATTATTTTAAATAATAATCTTTCCTTTCATTTCAGATGACTTTTGAGTTTATTTATCCTTGTCCTAGTAGTAATATAATTAAGTAGAATACCAAGATAATAACTATAGATGAGAAATCTTAAAACAATTCTTTTCTATAAACAAAATTCGGGATCATTTTTCTCAACCTCAGTAGATGAATTTTCAATTATCGTATTTGTTAAAAATGGAAAAAAAAAAAAACCTTGAGATATTCAGGACTAGGGGTATTAAGTAGAAAAAAAAATCATTATTTCACCCAGAGATGTGTTTGCTTTTTTAATAAGGGAAATAAGTAAATAATTTAAAACCATGAAACTTTACTTATGGTGGCACACACACTCCCCTAAGTCACAGTGGTAAACTAGTGCCATAAATTACCAGAGTAGATTTTCTTCATGAATGCTTCTCCCTTGATATAATCACTGTTAATAACTGATTGCACTTTTCTCATATATTAATTCACTATTGATTCAATAAATATTTACCAAGAGGCTATTCCATGCCAAGCATTTTTCTAGGTCTTGCAAATCTAGCACTGATCAAAATAGACAAAAATCTCTGTATTCATGTAATTATATTTTCATGGGAGTTTATACTAATGAATGTTAATTAAAATTTTATGAGACACATTTTTGTTTAAATGTCCAATAACAAGTTATATCATTGTGTTCTCAGTTTGCTAATGTTACACATGTATGTATTTGCGTCCTACATGGTTGTTTTTTTTTTTGACAGTACAGTTATATGCTCCAGGGAATTGAATCAAGTGACTGCTGTTGTTTTCCACCAAAGGATAACTGAAAACTGCTTCTCTCTCTCTTGTTTCTTACTATAAAATTATTGCTATTATTTTGAATAAAATTATTTTGTTACTGACAGTAAAAATCTCACAGAATCATTGAGAAATAGTATCGTATATGGATCATACTAACTGAGATGAGCAAAAAGAATTTAATAAAAAAGAAATAATAAGATTAGAATATCTTATAAAACTTGACTGTAAATATTGTAAACTTTAGTACAATAACCACTCTAGTAGCAGTTATTGATGGCTGCTAAAAGATAAATGGTTGATGGTAACTTTATAATGGATAAAGCTGTACTACTTGATCAATCTTAATATTACTAAAAATAGGAAAATGAGACAGTAAGTCTCTCCTGGTATGATACAGTAAGAAATACATGGAAATACTTCTATTTTCATCAAATGATATAAAATCAAATGAAACCTGAGTCCCTGAATGCAATCAAATGATCTAACCTCTACATATAAAAAGTAAGTCTGGACAAATATGCTAAATAAATCCTCAGAATTACAAGTCATTCAAATATAAAACATGTGAAACCTATAGGACAAATTACCTTAAGTAAGAAATAATCTTGAGCAGAGGCTAACTTAATAGAGACAGTAAAAAGAGAGACTGTTCTATGAATTTAAGAAATTTAAGACAGAAACAAGCACTACACATTCAGATGTGATGTGCTGTGTTTGTTTGGGTGCAGATACGAATTGGGAAGTTTAGAAAATGACCTGGATATTAATTGATATAAAATTGCAAATTTTGTTAGGTATAATAACTATGTTGTGCTTATATTTTTTAAGTCCTCCATTGTAGAGATTTTTTCAAGTACTTATGTAATGTCTAAATTTTTTTTTTTAATTCTCTAGCAGTAAAAAAAAGAAAATGTAAAAAGTAAGAAGTGAGATATCGATAAAATATTTTCAAAAGTTGTGCATTTGTAAAGTATGGAGCTTTTCTAATTTACTTTTTAAATTTTCCATTATAAAAGAATTGTACATGTAGTTTGCAATAATTTTTTTTAGCATTTTGTAATTATTTTCTCAAGTGAATGTTAAGAATTTACATGAGTGATATTCTTAGGTGTAGGAACATAATGTCACATAGGGCTTTCAGCAGTCATGTGCATTTCATTCTTGTGACTGGCAACTGAGTAGAAAAGAAACAAAAGACTTCAAAATAACAATACGATAAGCTGATTCAAAAGAAATTGGAGCGTTGAAATGTTCTAAGCCATGTCCATATCGCATGATATACAAAATTTCATGACATTTAAAAGCCCCCCCCTTTTCTTCCTTGATTATAAGTTTTAGCTGTATTTACAACCTTGCCTGAAACTATAGAGGTTTTTGGTAATGTATAGACACTCTAAAACATCTTTACAATGCCAGTACACTCTCAGTCAGCATGGATGACCTTTCCTTGAACAAAATCTTCCTGTGTATGTCTCAGCAAATGTTGATGGAAGTATATGATAATGGGAGTGCTTATGAGATGTATCATATTGAGGCACTGGGTAATCTGAACTCTTCCATAAATTAACAAGTAAAGTTGACATTATATGTGCATTTGTGTAAATGCTAGCGCAGTGTAACATCTGTCCTGTCACACAAAAGAGACCCAATTCTTTTAATAAAGTTGCTCCTTTCATTCCTGAGAAGGTCACTAATCTTTCACCATTCTGCATGATTAAACTAGCTTCCAATAGATCTGATACTAGAAACTAAGACCTACTGCTCAGATGGTAGACAGTGAAATCACATTTGTCTCATCTTCCAAATAAATTGTTTCAGAATATGAAAGCCTGGAATATTTACCACTACAATGTAAGAACTAATGTTATTTGTACTCCATACATAAATACATGAGTCAAAAAGCTTCACACTTCAAACATTTTATGCTATTGTGTTTTACGCTATTTCCAAAATGGGTTTGCCTTCACTTGAAAATAATTCAAAGTTCTAAATATTCCCCATGAATTTCTCCCTGTTTAATTCCTTTCAGCAAAGAAATGCTGTGCAAGTCTGGTGGATCTGACGTTTGACTCTTCAATGGTGGAAAAAAACTGTAGAAAGCTTTGAGTGGCTTGCCAAAAGAAGTTAGTTTGTCTATGAATCATGTTAACATTGGAGAATTTTAGAATCCAGTTGGCATACATTTGTACTCAGGAAGAAGGAACAGTTTTTTTTAAAGTCTCTCAAAATGTCTTCTGCAAGAGATTCTGTTTTTGATTCAGTAATAGAGTGGTGGCTCAAAAAGCTTCATTTTAACAGAACATAATTCTGTTGCAGTTTATTCAAGAATCTTCTAAGAAAAGCATGGTGACATTCTGTCAGTCCATCATTGGGTTTCAGCCACTGACCAAAAAACCTAACTTCCTCTCTCTACCTTGTATATCCTTGCGGAAAGAAGTCCTAAACATTTGCAGCTTCATCCTTTGAATGTTACCCATCCTATGAGCAACTGCAGCTACTTAGCCCTCACATGTGATATTTGGTGAATTTCACAGGGACATGCATACTTTAAATCTATTTGTAGTAGAAGAAATGCTGAAACAGAAGTCATCAGTTCTTAATATCACCCTATTTACTGTGTGACTGAAAGAACTACTGAACTTCTTGGAAGATCAAGTAATCAACAGTGTGCTTCTAAATTACAATTCATGCCCTCTCTGCCTCCGGGTGACTTAGCAGTTCATAAGAAACCTTGTTTATGAAAAACTCTTTGGAATAATCTACCACATGCTGTACAAATGTGAGACATTTTAATCCCTTTGGGTTAAATCATTAAATCTCCAGACAACTCTATTTAAATGCAAATATGTTGTATAAGAAGGTGTAACATTAGCACATATATTAGAATTTTAGCTATGCTTTCAAGTACATGATTCTTTAAGAAAATCTGACTCTGAAGAAATGGGTGGTAAATTCATTGTATTTTGTTTGTTTTTAATTTTTTTAAATTTTTTTCATAGAAGAACTGTGGTGTAGGCCAGAGGTGTGTGGATTTACCAGAGATAGAATGGGGAACAGAACAGACAGATTTTACTGCTTAGTGGAGCAGCAGAGGACATAGGAGAGATCTGTTCTTCCATATGTGGTTAGATTCCAGGCAGGCTAGTTCTCAGCCTTGGAGGTGAGAGTGCTGAGACAATTCCTAGGCCACCACGGACATTTTGATGGAAGAAAGGAAGAAGCAATGGGGAGGCAAACCTTTACCTTTACTCTGTTAAGGTCTTTGGTTGAGTCTGAAAAATAAATTGACAAGAGATAGATGGTAAAAAAATGAACAATGATGTAAAATATATAGAAATAAATTATTTAAACTTCTTTCAAACAACAACAAAAAACAGCTCAAAGGAAAAAATTGCAGATTTTGTTTAATATAAAATTAATATGATGTGGGTGGGAGTTCTTAAAAACCAATGAAGAACCAAAGAAATGGCAACAAACTAAATACTTTTAACTAGATTGAACATAGAGAGGCAACTCTGAACAGTAAATAAATGTTATAAATATCTGTACAGAATTGTTTCAGTCTTGAGTTCCAGGCTCTGGTCACATAAGATTTCCTTCTTGATACTGTGAAGGAATTTTATCATCTACTTTTAGGATTTAAAAGGGGTGTCAGGGGCCCTCTCTGGTGGCATAATGGGTTAAAGCACAGCACTGCAAAGCTAGCTGCAGCCACTTCAGCACAAGTTCAATCCCGGACCAGAGAGGTGACCCATATGGTGCGGCAGACCTCCCTTGTCTCTCCCGCTGCTGCCCTCAGCAGTGCACTTTGTCAATCTGCCTGTTCTGCTCCCCTCTCTGTTGAATCCTTGCATCCCCCTGCACCTCTGGTCTGTACCCCAGTTCTTTATGAATAAATAAATAATCTTAAAAAAAAAAAAGGTCAAAACACTCTTCTTATCCTTTCCATTTTTCGTGTATTCAAAATAATTCTTATGCGAAAGTGATATGCATTTTGGGGTACTATCACCCTTTCAGAATCATAAAAGAAGGAAAAGGAAGACATTTGAGAAAAACCTCTTTGAAGATTTTGGACATTATTATTAAGATCCAGAAATAGTCATGAATGGTCTAAAAGCCAATAAGCTGACTTTGAGCTATTGCTTAGATCTGGACCTGATAACTTTAATGGATATGTAAGTTAACATTTTTTTCATTTTCTAGAGGCAAAAAATGAAGAGTAGATATAAACATAGATGAGCAATCTATTGCAGTGTGTGTGTGTGTGTGTGTGAAATATACATATAAGACACATATGTATGTTCAGCCCAGAGGCTACATGGTGTATGGGAACCAAGGCAGCATTCCTAGCAGTATGAAGCCAGGAATGTCACACTACTGTACATCCTAGTCTGGGGCCTTAAAAACAAAACAAACAAACAAAAACCCACTACATGAGGGAAGAACTGGAAACCATCAGCTTCCAATTTAGACCCTGTCAATATCAGACCCTCTCGATAAAGTGAACTGGGCTAGGACTTTAGCCCAGAAAGAACTCACAAACACCAGCTTTAATAAATGTTTAAAGGTATTAAATGCCCAGAAATGGGAAAAGGACTTACATCAAGTCTGGTCCTATAGGTTATCTGCAAGTACTGATTTCATCCTCTCCTCTTACACAAATCAACTTGGAAGTCTCAATGATGCTAGGGAAACCAGGGCCCCGGAAACCCCACATATAAACAGGAAGAACAATGGCACAGTTTAAGGAAAAGGCTTTTCTGATCAAAATGCATTAAATCACTTGGATGGCTTGATAGGTGCTTGATTTAAGGGCATTAAAATTGTGTTGACCCTGGGGGTATACATGTGCTTCTCAGTTATAAAGGTGAACTTGTGCCTTTGGAATTCTCAACCTTAGGGACAGCTACAGGTTCTTAAAACTCCACTGCAGGCTATTTTGCTAAACAGGAGCCAAAGTTAGCTGAGGTGTATTAGAACTTCCCGCTGGCATTTCACCTGCTGCCTATAAAAGGCTACTAAACAAACAAGAGTTGTGAGAAGAATACAAAAAATATCATCGGGAAAAATGTCTTGTTTCAAGAACAAGTACCTCTCTGGATTCCTATTCAGTCATTGCTTCTCAAAGGAGATAGGACTTCCAAACATAGAATTAATTTTGTACAAAGTCTCTCTGTAGTTGTCTCCATATTCATATCTGACATTTGGCAGCAAGACACAAATTCATCATCTTAATATTCATTTTCTTTCTTTTAAACAATTAATTAAAACTTTTGAAAATTAGAACATACCCATGACAGCAAATGCAAATGTGCAAAGGGTATAGAGAGGGGAAATAGGCTTGTCTTTCAGCCTAGCTGCCAACCACCTGTTCTTTTTCTAGAAGCTATTGCTATTGCCAAATTCAGAGACAGCCTCCATCTACAGACACATGAATGTTTTTCCTTTATTTTTGCTGATTGTTTAAAAATAGTTTTATTTTTGATTGCAGTATAAATGAGCTATATACTAATACTTGTCTTAAGCCAAAAGAAAATACAGGAATGACAAAAATAAAATTTTATTATGAAATAAGTACACACTGCCCTCAAAATTCTAACCATAGAGTAACATGGAAGCTAGAAAGACAAAGACCCTTCCCAAAATGTTTCCCAGTAACAACTTCTTAAAATTTCCAATTCATCCTTCCAGAATTTATGAATTTTAAAATAAGCGTGAGTATATAAAACTTTCAACAATGTAAATTGGATTATATAATATCTACTTTTCTTTGATGTGTTTTTATGTTTATAGGAATTTTTCCAAATTGATATCTGTAATTCTTTGTCACTTTAAAGAGAGTTACTTGTGTATTTTTTTTTTAATACTATGGATATACTAAAGGTTCTTAAGATATTCCCATTGAAAGATTCCAGGTTCTTATTTTTCAAACAACACTGCCATATCCTTATACATAACTTGCTATTCCATTTCCATTGTATCTTAAAATTTGGTTTACAGGTAGGTTCTGTATTAACGAATGCATGTCTCATCTGGAAAAAAACAAAATGTAAATTTATCTAGAGAAAAAAATCAGTTATTTTAAGCACAACATGTAATATAAGTAACAGTTTATCTCCAATGAGAAAAGTTGAAAATAAGAAAATAACAATTTTAAAAAGAATCAGATGAAAGTTCTCTTCACTATTGGTTCTGCTTTTACTTGGGGAATTGGTGACATTTCAGCCAATGAAAAATAGAAACTATCATTTATTGAAAACTTATACTATGAACTACTGTATTTCATTCAGTGTGTTTTTATTGAGTATCAAATTAAAGATATTACTTTGAAATATTATTAAAGAAAATCTGTTGAATCCCTTTTATTTCCATTATATTTCTTCCTCCTAAGGATTCCTCAGGTTTTGCTGTCTGGCTTCAGGGGTACTAATGTCGCATTGGTGAAAGCAGATATTGTTAAACTACCACCTCCTTTCTCCACCCTCTGTTTCTGAAAACAGAAGTCCATTAAAATGTTTAGGTTAGTTTATTCCACAGTGGCATGGGAAAGAGATTAAGGGTGTGGCAGGAGTCAGGGGCAGGAATATGGAAGAAACAGAAAGTTGTGAGAATAAACGTGTTCTTAATATTCTGGAAGAATTCATGTATATATGTTGTACGAGCTACGCTCTTGTGCAGCAACTTAAGGATAACTGCAAGGTGCAAACATGGAGGTTAGATATTGACTAAAATTTTAAGCCTCACAACAATCCCACACTGCCACCATGTGAGCACAGATTAGATCCAGGAGGAGTGGATCTCATGGAATGGGGCGATTTATTTTCTGCCATGGCCATGACATGATGAAGACTGGAGTATCTTTTTAAGGCAGAATAAAAACCCTTTAGATACTTGTGCAACCCCACTAAAAACAGGATTAGCGTTCAATTATTTAATAGCTTGGGCACTGGTGGTTCAGCATTAGATTTAAAGTTATTAGAAAGACAAAGTGCTGTGACATTTCTTGTAAAAGAAATACATATAAATATTAAAACTGAGAGCTATCTTATAACAGTTATCATTTCCATTTTGCAGATATGAGAACTATGGTAGTCATTGGTGCTTTGAATTAGAAATTTCTGGTTCTCCATCTGACGATGAGATAGGCTTGTACTTCC
The DNA here is from genome assembly GCF_000260355.1 of Condylura cristata. Taxonomy (NCBI): domain Eukaryota; kingdom Metazoa; phylum Chordata; class Mammalia; order Eulipotyphla; family Talpidae; genus Condylura; species Condylura cristata. The sequence continues at coordinate 29,464,892 of NW_004567108.1, read as the reverse complement.
TTCCCTTTTCCTTTGATGGGAAGTTTTAGACCACACGTGCACAGGCCTGCGTCACTTCTAGGCGGTAGCTCTAAGGGGAGCTGGGGGTGGCGGGGAGAAGAGGTCTCCATTCCCAAAGGGAAGGTTTCTCCACCTCCCCAACAGGCAATCAAGAGGTGCTTGACTTCAAGAATGAGGATGTCTCAGGGCAGAATCCACAGCATACCCAACAAGGAGATGAAGTATGTGAAAAATAGGCATGCTGACTTAAGAATCTGAGATTTGGGGGTTGATTCCCCAGCATAACAAGTTGAGGAACCCTGCCTAGCTGAAGATCGAAGCTCAGAGATTTAAACAAGCTATATTTGAAAAGAAACCATCCTGCTTTCAAATAAAGTCTGCCTCTCTAAACATTCTGTGAAAAATCAGTAAATATTTGCTAGGTACTTACTAAGCATATACCCTAGTTCGGGCAGTGAAGGTGCAATGCTGCACAATAAATGAACCCAGGACCCCGCGGAACAAGTCAAGGGGAAAGTATCCTACTTTCCCACCGCACCCCCCGAAGCGTCAGGGCCCTTTGGAAAAGGGGTGGTGGTTTTACCATTGGCCGCAGAAGCTGCTAGTAGGCAGAGCAAATAGCAGCAGGTGAAGGGTATTTTACTTCCCGCCACCAATGACCCCACTGGGACTCAGGCAGCAGACAGAAGTCAACAGCAGTGTGCCCCAGCCGTCCTCTAGCCACACCACCCCAGGGCATGCAGGGAGGCGCAGGAGCCCACTGGGCCGGCTCCAGGGCCGTGACTCCAGTTGCAGGCAATCTTGAGGCCCGTGGATTTGGTGCTGATCATCATAACGCACACCTTTCGGTACGAGCTCTGAGCTGGTTGGTGTGCAATGGTCCAATCAGCAGTGTTATTGATTTGTAGGTGGGGATCGGACTGGAAAAGACGATATAAGACAGGGCAGGCTCCAGAGAGGGCCTTGCTTACTGGACTCACGCTGTTCCAGCTTTCTGAAGAATAAAGCATCCAACAACTGACCTCGCAAGAAAGCCAAAGAACTTTGCAGAGGCTGGGGGTCGCCATATTGCCCTCAAGCCTGATTCTGACACTGTCTGGAAGGAGGGAGGCCCCAGGCCTGATGTCTCAAGGAGCAGCTTGTTGTGGACCTAAATCACAAAGAGTTGTCAGGTCAGTGTTTCTGATACCACTGACTCAGTGTTCAGCTACTGGCCTTTGCTGCCCGGCACTGTAGACGGGTGACCGGCACACTATGTCCGTGTCACTTTTCAGAGCTGTTAATGGCTCCTGGTTGACCAGAATTGGCTCCTAGTGCTGCTGCTTCCATGTCCGGTCGAGCGTCGTCCAGTGCTGTCCCTCTGGTGGCCTTCAGCCTATGGCTGCAGCCCGCCTCTGACACCTGTGAGCTCCTCCAGCTGCAATGAGTTGGATCCTGCCTGCTCCCTGCTGGGTGCACACACTCCATGCCATCATTGACAGGACAGCTCCATCTTGAGCGAGTGACCGTTGTTTGGGACTTCGGGACACTGTGCATCATGTCAGGTGAGATAGCCAGCCACCCGTGTCCTTACACGTCTTTGTTTCCCCGAAGATTAATAAGCCCCATTGTTGTTGTGCCTTGCTCTGCATGGCCTGCAGTTGTGTGTGCAGATGAGACCCCACAGACAGCGACCTTCCTCTGTTGGGCACTGTCCTTGGAAGACGGAAGCAACTGCTCTAGCCTTGTCACACCTCTGTTTCATGCAGACAGGACCCATGCTTTCCCGGCTGCTGCTCCCAGGCTGCTTAACCTCTATTCAAGAATGTAATTAGGTTCCAATTAAGTTTATCATTTTTAGAAGCCTTTTATGTCTTTTTTTTTTTTTTACCTGTATACCCACTTCTAAGAATTAGGATTAGCATTCGTCCATGTCCCTACTTCTGAGACCTCCTTTATACTGTCTATGATTTCTTAGAATTTAATTATGGTAGCTGGTTGATCACATCTGCTAGTCATTTAAATATCCTGAGTTATAATTTATTTGGGCCTGAAGACTTGAATTAATTTAAAGCTATAAAGTACTCCCTTATTATCTCTGCACCTATCTTGCACTTCAATTCCCTCCTAATGATGTTTGTTCTAGATTTGCCAGCTTGAAAATTATTTTCCTTGATGGGGGAAAAAAAAAACTAAAACAGAATATGAATGAATGTACTTTGCTTTGCTTTCCTGCTTAACATATCTTTTGTCATAAATTGCAGACTTTTCCCAGGGGGTGTAGAATGTTTGGAGTGAATGTGCATTTCTACAACATTGTCAAGGAAGGGTACTTATCAGGGATCAAGACCAGTTAATAGCCATTGAAGCAGAAGCTAAAATTAATAAAGTGTTTAAATAAAGATGAGTTTGAAGAGATCAGTCTGTATTCCAGAGAATTCAGTGGAGAGGTAACTGGAATGTTAGTGGTTCGGGGGAAGTTTTGTTGAATGCAAATTTTTGGCTGGACAGTTTGTAAGGCAGCACTTCCATATTTTAGCAAGGACACAATTGCGAGCTAAATTAACATCTATAAATTGCCTTCTCTGTACGTTACACTGTGTTTTCTTGGTTGCTGTTCCCCTAGAACAGTGACAGTGGACTGAATTGAGTTTTCTGGGGGATTTCCCTTTTCCCTCTAATGGGAAGATTGTGGACTCTATTAAGACCAGGGAAAGCTTTGTTTCTCAGAATAGATTATTCATTTCATCAGATGCTTGTAAAAGGTTCAGTAGTAGGCTTTTATTGTGTTTCAATCATCTTAGTCTGCTTAATTTAGCTAAAAATCCAAGTGTTTGTTGGTTGTTTTTGTCCTGAGAGCTTTCAGAATTTCCATGTCTTTCTAGACCTTTCATTCTCTCCTTTTTAAATATCAATAAATTGCATCTTTTTAACCTTAAATGTTCAATATCAGAGCACTGCATGTTAAGTTGTAAATCTTTTATCATTGTTTTCTAACTGATAAATTTGGACAAGAGCTCACATTAAGTTTATGATGATAAATTCCTGATTTTTTGTGTGTGACTGTATTCCTTCTGAACTGCTGGCCAAATATATAATCCTTTCTGTTTTAGAACTTCGGGAATGTTCTTTATATTTAATATTTATTTATTTATTTATGCATACAAGAACTGGGATTTAGTCCAGAGGTGTAGGGAGGTGAGAAGATACACCAGAAACACTGGGGAGCAGAACAAGCAAATCTGCTGGAATATACTGATAAGAGGAGCAGAGGGCAGGACAGGAGAGTTCTGCTGGGCCATGTGGGTCACTTCCCTAGCTGGGGATTGAACTAGTGCTGCAGTTGTTACAGGCAACTACATAGTACTGCAATGTAATCTTTGCACCACCACGGGAGGCCATGGAAATATTCTTTAATATAAGTAAGGTATATATGTTTGACTTTTCTGGGTCTTACTCCTTGGCTTCTATAAGCTCTAAGATGATACAGCTGTTACTTTTCATGTTGCTTCCACACTCATAGTCCTTTTATTGTAGAAGATAGAAGTTTTTCCAGAGTAATATTTCTTTGCTTTTTAACCTTCAAAGTCAGTCATTCTCAATCTCTAGTATGTACCATACTGTGACATGCAGATACCTGTATCTAAACCACCTGTAATAAGTGATAAAATACACTTTCTGAGCATTCCTTCTCAGGACTAACTAAAGTGAAAAATGAAAGTATAAAGCCTCCTCTTGATTAAAAAAACATTAGGAATTTTAAGGTGGTAACAGACAAGTGTTTAACTGAGCAAAGGATCTTTCTAAGCTTGTCCAGAAAGCCAATCTGAGTGTCTAATTAGTAACTTTAGAGTAGGGTTAAAACCTTGCATTTTTAGCAGGCTTGCTGGGTTTTGTAGGTTGTCTACAGATCCTTGTTTGAAAACCCTTTTCTGCATTTGATTACAAGGCCCACACCCTCAAATCAAAACAATGTTTTAGGTTATATGCTTTCAGAAAATACTTTACCTCTGTACATTTTTCCAAGGTATTTTAAGAAATCACCATTTGCATATAGACTGAGTAGTTTATAATATTATTACACAAGGATACCCACCTAATCTGCTACCTTTATAAGAAAATTTTTGCTCTTCTTTTCAGGTGGTTTCATCTTCAGAGTCTTACAGACTTTTGGTTTTAGCATGATGCAGATATATTGATATGGAAATAAAATTATGATAATTTATATTCAGATTCTCAAAATAGCTTCTACATGTAGATATGTATTTTGAAAAAAGAAAAATCAAAATAATATATAACAAGCCGCAATTTTTTTTGTTAGGAACAACATGAAAAATTTCTTTTATGTACACGAGCATAAAATATTTGTATACACTTAATAAAAATTTAAGATGTTAAAAAGGATCTGGATCCAGTAATAAGATCACATATGAAATCACATTTGCCAGTTGGTGGTGTTTAAATTCTCTTAATTTCTAAATATTGCCTACTGGTATATAAACATTTGTTCACCCATTTTATTCATTAACCTCCTCACTGTTTTTAAGTACTTTGTCTACTACCATTCTGTGATATCAAATTCCATCTCAGTTTCCATTTTATGTGTGTCTTTTCATGGAAATGTCAGCTTATTTCCACAGCCGTATGTATTCTTGAGGGCATGCTAAATAATTTCTTACGAGGTACAAAGACAAAAATTATTGAGACCTTATCTCTCCCCTTAAAGAGTTTAGATGGACATTACATTAATAGATGAACTTTTAAAATCATATATACTGAACCCAACCATTAAGTTTAAGTATAAAGTCTGATGGAGTTCCAGAAGAACATGCCTGCCACACCTATCAGACAAGGGGAAGTAATTCAGGAAATGCTCCCTGACACAGGTATAAACTGAGGTAAGGCTAGAAGGATGAGGAGTTAACAAGGAATATAGAATAAAGGCTGCTTTTAGCATAGACAAGGCTCAGACACAAAACAAAACCATGTCATACTGCGGCAAGCATCGAAGTTTAGTTTAGATAGCTTTTGTCTGTGTGTGTGCTTCCTAACAGATCATATATGGGAGAGTAAGGGGAAAATTCTTGAGAGATACTGTGAGTTTGTGATAAAGGAAGTTTTATATGTATGTTTACCTAGGTGAAGAATTTTTAACTTTATCACAAGAGAATATGCTGATAAAGAATTTAACCAAGAAAGTGACATGATCAGATTTTTGTTTATAGTTTATAAGTCTACTGAATTCCTCATTCTTTTCACTTTTAAAGAATACCTTACCCTTTGTTGTAGCTCATAGAAATGGTTACCTAAGCCATGATCCAGTAGTAAACTTCTCTGTGCTACTATGTGGAAGAACCTTTTAGCTATTATCTCTTTAAAGACATTAATATGAAGATGTACCCTTTTTGTTCTGGCTCTGTGCCCTAAGCTAGAACACGACCCCTTTACCATGACACCAGTTGTTTCTAATTAGGGATTCAAAGGACCTGAATATGCTTTCCATATTTTAAGTGTGTTTCCCACCCCCACCTCTCAGAGGGGTGTCATGCAATCTACAAATGCATCATCACTTTGAATATAATCCGGGAAAATGTCTTGGTTTCACTTCATTTGGTACAAGTTTCCTTTGCTATCTGAAAGTTAAATGTTTCTGTTTAGTTGAAATTGTAGTTTATTTTTTGGGTTTAGAATGTCTAATTTTTTTTTTTTCATGTGAATGAATAATAGCATTCCAAAATAAGACTGTTATTCCTCAATATAAATTGCAAGAAAGAGGAGATTTGCTATGTGTCATATGATTTTGACAATCATTTGCCTAAGTGTAGGGCGAAAAAACTATTTTCAGTATCTAGGAAAAATATGCTTTCACTGGAGAGTAATCATTGGTTTATCTCTATTCACTTTATAACATTACAAAAAAAAAAAAATTAGCCCATACTACCAACTAGGTGATATTAACTATTCAAACTCAAGGAAACAGTATTTGAACTCTTAGAATCCCACTACCTGTAAAAACATTATTATCAATTTTCTGTAGTGTGTATTTAAAAGAAATTACTTTAATAATGGTCATTATATTTATGTAAAATTATATGGCATGAAGCTAAAAGATGAGATTGGCATGTTAATTTCTAGATGGTAGTCTGCAAGCACTTGAATTCATATAAAAAGTTTTAAAGTTTAAATTTTTTGCACTTTTTTTTTAAAGTAAATTAGTAGTATTTTCTGGATTGCCTTCATAAATATAACTGTATATTATTTTAATATTATCTTTTCACATAAAACAATAGGCTCACTATTTCCAGAGGCATGAGGTTTTTCTTTCTAAATATAAAAATGAGTTCACCAATAAAACATTCTTCATATTTTGTTTCCTCCATTACTTCCATACTTAAGATGATATCATGGGAGGAGCAATTATTCCTTGTTCATTTTGATTTATTTGGCCCCACACCTCCTCACCTTGCTAATGAAAAATAAACTGCTTTACATGGGTCGTTTATGATTTGATTTAGTAAGATGCTTGTGTATTTACAACCTGCTGCATAGAAAATAGCTTAAATTTATCTAGTAGGAAAGAATTTGTTGTTTTTACATTTTATCATATCTGTCTAATGGGCAACTTAAAGCAAAGATATATTTATAGCCATGATGAGGACAATAGATGCAAAGATCAAATGGTGGATTTTGTCAAAATAAGTACTTTTGCTAAGCCATGTTTTACTTAATTTCCTATGAGTCCCGCTATGTAAATGGAATCTTTCTTTGCTCACAGTATCAAGCTATCAGTACTTTTCTCCCAAGGCAGATTATTTTCTCAGCAACAGGTCATATATTGACTTGTATTTTAAAAGAAATAAGTGAATGTGACCACTTGCCCATGAAAGTAACCAGTTTTAAGTCACTATAGGATTTGTACCAGCAACTTCAGTTGTTTCATAGATAGGGAAGGTGGTACAATCCCATATCCAGTCCAAAAAGGCAAAATGGCATTAATGGGTAAAGAGGGGCATTTTGTACCATGGTTTATTATCTATGGTTGAGCCAGGAAATACTTTCTATTAATATTTCTATTAATATTTCCATTAACTTTATATTAATGAAAAAGGAATGTATCAATGTTTAGGGCAAGACTTTATAAAAGCTCAAAACATTACTTTTATATAAGTACCTCAGCCTAAGCCTTAGGTGAGAGTTGATTTTAGTCCTAAAATAGATGTGTTGTCATACTTTTTGTTCATATGTGAACCCCTATAACTTCATGGGAAGACTCGGGGAGTAGAAACTGGCCTTGAAGCCGCACATCACTCTTTAACCTTGGACAGTCATCTTCATTCCTGATTTCAGTTGCTAATCTATGAAGTGAGTATCTTTGATTCGAAGGTGAATTCCTTCCTGTGATGATTTAGTCCAGTTTTCTCATTTAGGGATAGGGAAATTAAATCATGAATGTAGTTATCTATAGGCATCTGTTATTTAGTAGTAGCAATAGTTTGTGTTTATGTTATTACATTTATAGAGAAGCTTGCAAGTTTTTTTTTTTTTAAAGATTTATTTATTTGTGCATACAGAGCTAGGGTACAGGCCAGAGGCTCAGGGGCGGCGAGAGGCTTCACCAGAGACAGAGTGGGGAGCAGAACAGGCAGATCGATGAAGTACACTGCTGAGGGGAGCAGCGGGCGGGTCAGGAGAAGTCTGCCACGCCATGTGGTCACCTCCGGGGCTGGCGGGAATCGAACTCATGTGGAAGTGGCTTTAGCTTCTCAGTTCTGTGCTTTAACTGCTGCACCACCAGGGAGGGCCAAAAGCTTGTCAAGTTTTATGTGTGTATAACTATGAAATATCCCCCCTCTGAAACCCACAAACTATTAATTTCCTGAGAATTTGTCTTTCAAATAACACTTAATCTATGCTAGACTGCAAACACTCCCAGTGATTTCCTTTTAGATTGGAGAATGAAATAAATAGTTCACTGACAAAAGTGAGAGTCTAGGAATTTTCGCTTCAGATCATGTTATCTTGGGAAATGGGGAGTGGTTCAAGAATCATAAACTTTCTGGAACAGGAAAACTAGGGTAGAGGAACTGCTGTATAAAATTTGCTGGCATGTATTCAGACAATATATTTTGTTTGTTTGTTTTGCTTTGCTTTATTTGGTTTCTGGCAGAATAACTGAAAATCCCAGCTGTGCAGATGTTAGTTTGTTATTCTGTTTTATTGCTTGCTATGTTATATATGGAAAGTTATATGTACACACATTCATATTCACATTCATTTACATGTACATTTACTCTACAAAATTAAACCTTGATGTATTTGTTATCAACTAATATTTAGACAAATTGAGTGTTTTTTGTCACAGAAGTTTAAAGGTTCTTCTACAAAGAATTTCCAATGTACAGAATTATTTTTTCCAATGAAATACTAGAAAAAAAAATATGAAATAGAAAATAAAAACCTTTTAGAAAATGCACCACAGAGACTCACCCACATTAACTGAGTTGAAAGGAGAAATCGTCTTTAGTATAAGAAAACAGCTGAAGTCTACAGTGTAAGGATCTTTCCACAAACTACAATTCATAGAAAAACAAATTGTTTAATGAACTTTAGCCAGATTGGGTAGATTGTACTTCTTTTGGACACAGTTACTATTATTATAACCTATAAATATAATTCTTAATAGAACCATGATATTTAAAACTTTAAGCCCTTTAACAGTTCTCCATTGTGGATTGTGTGTGTATCCTGTCTGTAATGGTAGTGGCAGCTGGCATATAAAAACTATTTCTATCTTAAGTTACAGTGTCCCCATGTTTATTTCCAAAGTACTGCCCTGCTGAAATTTTCTTGGCAAATATTGCCCCCTTCAGTTTATTCTGAAGGTGTACATGTTAGAAAAGGGAGAACATAATCTTTTCCAGGACTGTGTTAAAGTTGGCATCAGGAGGAGTCTACAATAAAAAGGCCAAACGGTGTCTTGGCTGATAGGACCTCGTGGCTCACATGGATAGAAAAGTTCTTTCCCAGACATTATTTCCACATGAGAGACATTGCTGTGTTTGAGATAAGTAAGACCCAAACCAATATCCACATAAAAAACTTAACTATCAGTTTGCCTGAAAGATTTTGAAATGTGAAAATATCCCCCCCCAAAAAAAAAATTAAGAAAGATTCAAGCCCGCTTGAACTGATACAAACAAAAAAGTATTATCTATGAAATATGAAAAAAATATACCTCCCTTACCAGTTACCCCCTAAGTATTTAAGGTAGGGGCTAAAATTGTGAGGTGGGAACACAGAGAGAAATGTAATCTGAAGGGTATTAAATTTGTTCAAACTTTCTTATTGATATCTTTACTAATACTCATTTATTCCCATTGTATCCTGTGTGACAAGAAGGGAAAGGTATTACATAAACACTCCTGTTTATAGGAGGTCTTAGGAGAACTTCTGAGAAATTTTTTAAAAAGCAAGTACTTTTGCAAACATGATATAATTTGACTTTAAAAAAAAAACTATTATTAATCCTTTGTAAAAACCACGAACTATGATTGTAGACATTTTGCATTGTACTCATTATAGGTCTAAAAGACTAGTTATTTCATAAAACATTCCACTGACTTACACCAACCTTGAAAATGATTCCCAGAAGGCAAAGGCTCACACACACAATTTGTCACTAGGCAACACTCTGTTGCATAAGATTTGACTCCCTCACTTACTCTGCTGGTCTCTTTCTCTTTTATTTCATTTCAACAGATTACTAAAACTTCAACCCAGCTCTGCATTCAATTCTAGAATTTTTCAACAAACACAGATTTTCAAATAAATAAAACTATTGCTATAGAGCATTTTTACATGATAGGTGATAAATAGGTACTGAGGTAGATAAACATAGAGAGAAGATGGAAAGAACTTAATTGACTTTGCTTCTAAAGTCCCCCTCCCTTTTTTTATAAGATTTATTTATTCGTTTAGAACTGAGGTACAGGCCAGAGATGCGGAGGGTGAGAGGATTCACCAGAGACAGAGTGGGGAGCAGAACAGGCAGATTGGCGAAGTACACTGCTGAGGAGTGCAGCTGGCCAGTCAGGAGAGGTCTGCTGCACCATGTGGGTCGTTTCCCTGGCGGGATCGAACTCAGCTGAAATGGCTGACTAGCTTCCCTGTGCTGTGCTGCTTTAACCCGCTGCACCACCAGGGAGGACCCCACATGTTCTTTCCTCAAGATATTTGGATGTGGCTCAACCTCTTTCTTAAAAACTCTTAACTGATCTTTAGAAGATCTTTAGTCAGATTTTAAACATTGATTAATATACTGATATAAATTCCTTATAAATATGAAATAATTTCATTAATTCTTTCACCGATTTTGTTATCTAATAAATATTGAGGGTACTTTGTGCCAAGAATACATCAATTAATAACAAACTGTTTGCAATGAATGCACATTCTGGACATGAAGGGGCGTGTGTTGGGGGATAGATAGGAAAATAAAAGTGTTACAAAACCAAAAGAGAAAAGAAAGATTGTGTTAGGACAGAGTGAGTAATTTCTTCAAAACATGACTAGGAAAAACTCAGCCAATGAAAAAATCATTCCAAGCGAATGAAAGAAAACAAACAAAACCCATCGCAAATTGTGTAAATACTGGAAAGGGGTCTCTTAAGACATTGAAAAGATTTTATTCTGTATAGGATGTAATGTCAAGGTGAATCTTAAGATTTTAAAATGAGAATTAAGTTTTCACAGAACTCTTCTGGCTATCGTATTGGGAGAAGTTCAGTAGAGGTTTAAGAGTGGAAGCAGGGAGACCAGTTAAGGCTCAGTGGGAATAATGCAAGTAGAAATAGATGGCTCAGAATGGTCATACTGGATACGGTGACGAGTTGTCAGGTTCCTGCCATGTTATAAAAGTAGAATATGTTTTATCGCCAGAGTTTTTCTTGGTAAATGACACAGCAGAGAAGGATCATTAGCATGGAATGGACAATTAACAATCCATGGCATATAAAAATAGTACTGCCAGATTTCCATTTAGAGAATTTTCTGTATTTAGAGAAAATTCCTTAAGCTTAATTTTAGGAAAAGGCATAACTGGAGGCTGAATTCAGGAAGAAAAAAGGTTTGCCTAAAAAAAAAGGAATAATGTGTCAGTTATCCTGGAAAAGCAAAGTGCCAAGAAAGGAAATGGGAGGAGGGGTTTGAAGTCTATGAGGTAATGGAATGAAGTGTGTTACCTGATGTGCCCTTTTCCTTACTAGACAAAGTATTCAACAAAGTTACTAAAATTATAAAATGCTTCGAGTATATATGTATGTATGTATGTATATGGGTATAATTCATATTATAGTAGATGGGTTAGGAATCAGACAGAGAAACATGGAAGTTCACCAAAAAGAAGAGAGTTCTTCCCCTGTCATAAGATCATGAAATTAAAGGCTAAAAAGCAAACTGTTTTGGTCTTGAATAAAGAGTAAAGAGTTGAATAAAAAATAAAGAGTTTACAGTAGACTTCTGTGTAAGAAAGCCCGACAACTTTAGACTTCTGATGTGAGGATCTGACTTAAGTATATTAACCAGACAGTTGAGACGATTCAAAAAGGGCATCAAGTTATGGGTGAAAATAGGTTTGTTTAACACTGTTGTTAAACAAAATTCAAGCGAATAAATGTACCCTTAGTTGACTGGAATTCACACAGTTAAATCTCGTGATTAGGACCTCAAACTCGAACACCTCACTACAGAGATAATGGCAATTTCCACATTTCAAAAAAGTCAGCCAACTTCAAGTAATTATTTGACAAAGCAACACTGTTAAATAACTACCTCATAAAACTGCATAGAGAATGCAAAATCTTTCATAGTAGAATTTTATCCTAAGAACCATACTCCAAAGATAACGGTAATTGTCCCTAGATAACATATCATTCTTAAAATGAAAGAATGACTTTTTTTTTTAAGATTTATTTATTTGTGTATACAGAACTGGGGTACAGGCCAGAGGCTCAGGGGCGGCGAGAGGCTTCACCAGAGACAGAGTGGGGAGCAGAACAGGCAGATCGACGAAGTACACTGCTGAGGGGAGCAGCGGGAGGGTCAGGAGAGGTCTGCCACGCCATGTGGTCACCTCCAGGGCAGGTGGGGATCGAACTCATGCGGAAATGGCTTTAGCTTCTCAATGCAGTGCTTTAACCTGCTGCACCACCAGGGAGGGCCAGAATGACTATTTTTAATGATAATAGTTAGAAAATAGTGGTCTATTTTTCTATACAACAACTATATAATGTGTGAGTTCTACCATTTAAAAAAGAAGAAGAAGAAGAAGAGAAGAAGAAGAAGACTAATATATTATGTAGCTGCTTACTCAAGAGAAATGATCAGGCTACAATATAGTCAGGAAAGCATTTATTTAAGAATTCGAATTATGATTTAGCACTTCAAGCAAAAGGTGCCCCAATGTTTGTTGTGTCAGGGTCAAGGCATTCAGGAGTTTTAAAGAAACAGGCAGGAAGTTGTTCTGAATTTAAGCCATTTGTTGTGAAATCTTAGAGACTGTTCCTAAGTCCATTGTCTATCCCTGATTGGTGGACAAAGGTCTCCATATGGAACACTACATTATATGGGTCTGTTATCCTAAGCTGCACATGATCTCTTATTGTTTTCATAGTTACTGAATTGCTGAGCCAGGCTGTTTAATTTCCCCAGAAAGCTTCACGTGGGCCATTAGAGACAAGATGAATATAACTCAATGCAGATTCTTCATAACTATTCATATTATAGTTGGTGAGATGCTGATTGTAATTACAAAAATACATTTGGTCTACCTTGTCTCTGTTTCAGGCACTGAATTCCTAAAAACCTTGACATTTTCTTAGAGATGATGGCTATACATGTACTTTTTATGTTAATGAGGTGAGGTGACTTTTAAAATGTCCCCTAGAACACCTAAATACAGAGAAGGATGATGCTATGGGGACTAGCATTGATTAGATTTCAGTACCAAACCGCTGACCTCCAGGGATGAAAATACTGGAATCAAGTTCCTGTGGCCAGTGAGGTAATCAACCATGCCTATGGAAGGCAGCCTAAATAAAAGCTGAAAGAGCAGGATTCTGGATTGGCAATCATGGAGATAAAGGTAGGGTCCTGTATTTAGTTCTGCGAAAAATGTTTCAAAACAGAAAACGAGAGAAGATGAACCCTGCAAACTATATGCCATATGAAAGGATCTGTCAAAGCAAACTCGATGTTGTTAGATTCCATTTGTATGAAATTTTCAGAATAGGAAAATTAATAGAAAAAGAAAGTAGTGTGGTAATTGTTTATGGGGAGACAGAAAAAAGCGGTAATTGACTAATTGACCACGGTTAGTAAGTGGATTCTTTCATGGAGTGTTAAAATGTTGTAAAATTACCAGAAGTGATATGTACACCCTGTGACTTGCTGAATAGCATTGAATTTTACACTAAAATTCAATTTTATGAGATTTAAAAGATATTAAAGTTATGAGATCTAAAAGATTTAATGAGATTGTATGAGATTTAAGATATCTCATTAAAGTTATTTAAAAATGACACATTTGGTAAAGGCAGTTTATTTTTAAAATAGACAACTTTATTTTACAATAAGTTTAACAAGAGACACTGTTCAAAATTCTAAAATTTAGAGCTGTCCAAAGATGTAATGGAGCCACAGGACATAATGAGTTTCCTGTCACTGGGAGCATTCAACCATGTGCTGACTGGCAGGGGTAATATTTGAGCATAGGATGAGTGTTTGGTTTAGATGACCTTCGAGGTTCCATTCACCCCCAAGATTCAGATTCAGCAATTCTGTGATCAGTATGGCAAGACTGTCAGCAAAGTTAATGGCCTTCAGCCTACATCAGTAAAAGCAGGCTCAAAGGAGAGAAATGTCCCACTGAAATATTTCTCTTCAGACTTTAACACAATCAGAGAGCCGGGTAGATGCAGGATCCAGGCTTTGTATAGTCTAAAGTTTATACAATTTGAGGGGTCTCTTTACAAATGATGAAATAAAAATATAAAACTAAGCAATACAATTAATATGAAAGAAAAAACAGATCACACATGATGGGAAGTTTCAAATGCTTCAAAGTTTACAAAATTCAAAATATAGTATTTTCATTAATTAACTACCTGTTATATCTCTAAAATGATGTTGATTACCTCTTTCTATAACAATAATTTTGTAATCTCTTTTGTAGCGGAAATATGTTGATGACTTCTTTCTATAGCAACAATTTTGTTGTCTTTTGTAAAGGAAAGAGGATTGTACCTCCTAGCATGCTTGGTTGAAATATATTAATGACTGCTCAAAAATTTATTTTTAGCTTTGCAATTTATCAATAATAAAGTGTAAAGGTGTAGGATTATTTTCAACTTTAGGAAAACTGTTCTCTAGTTTCTTTCATGTGTGAACTTTAATATTTCAGATCATCTCCAAGATATCTTATACCCTAATTTTAAAGACCTTTTGAACAGATGAAACTTATTGTTTTATTAGAATCTGTATCTCTAGCATCTACCTTCCACAGAGAGGGAAGGTTTTGCTCATGACTCAAGGTCAGTGCACATAGCTGCAACATGAATGTGGAGAGTAACCCACACTACAATAGCATAATTACACATTTAGTTGGCAACAAAAAGGGGAAAGTAATGAACATCTTGGCAAAGTTTAGATTGACCAAGGGTGGGCGGGACCGTGTTTGGAGAGTTCTCAGTATCCATCCCACTGCTGGATGGGAAGTGCTGCTTCCTTTTCTTTTCTTTATTAACTAATTTACTTATATGTATATTTATGTGTATATTGACATTATTCATTTTTTTTGCAATGTTTGCTTCCTTTCCCAGGTGTAGTCCCCATAGAATTTCTACCACCAGTTCACCCTGCACCATCACCATAGTCCATAATCCCTTGTGCCTTCCTTTCTTGCTTTGACCTCTCTCACTCCCCATCCCCTGCAGGAGCAAGACTGTATGTCTATTGTCAGTCTCCAGAAAAGTCCTCAGGATTATGGACTTAGATTCCATAAGCATCCTCAAATTGCCTCACATCTGATGTCTAAGTTTATACCACTTTTCAGGACCACTCCCTGCTAATCTATCTTTTTAAAGATTTATTTATTTATACATACAGAACTGGGGTACAGGCCAGAGGTTCTGGGGGTGAGAGGATTCATCAGAGACAGAGTGGGGAACAGAAGAGCACATTGACTGAAATATACTGCTGAGGGGAGCAGCAGGCGGGTCAGGAGAAGTCTGTCACGCCAAGCCCTCCCTGGTGGCTCAGTGGGTTAAAGCACAGCACCATGAAGCCACTGCAGCATGGGTTCTACTGCTAATGTTTATGTAAGCAGCCTCTCGCAGCATAGCCAGATTTTTATCTGTTTTGCCTTTGGAAGGTCTGTTTATCAGGGTCTTTATAAACAAATGTTTTTTAACTGAAAATTTAAGCCACTCTACTCAACTGCCTCCACCTTTCATCAGTCAAGTCATTATGATGTCAGTACATGTATCCTCTAGATCAGTCATGCCCATTACAATATTAATACAGATGATGCTGATCGCAATAAGTACATGTATAATAAATACAATGTTAATACATATGATACTGGTTGTATTCAGTTTCTTTGAATAGAAAACTGGAAATTAGCACAGCAGTTATAAGGTTGTAGAAGTCAAATATAGAGATGTCTGTTGCCAGTCCAGACACCCAACTTTCCCACTTCAAATCTGGAAAGGCAGAGTAGTCTTCACTCACTGAAGTTTAAGTAACTTTTGCAAGTTTTACAAAACATGTTCCTATGTAAACATGCTTATTGTCTTCCCAATGCTATTGAAGAGTACTGTGAAAGCAAAGCCTTGAAGCCTTTATTTAGCTTGTGATAAATTCACCTTTGTCAGAAGGTGATTTAATGACAACTTTGCTACTGTAATGCTAAGAAAATGTAGCATGAGAAATGTTGAAATGAGGGTTTTTAGCCTGAAGCTTAAAAGATCTAGAAGGACATAACTACTGCATGTAAGTATTTGAAGGACTGTTGTGTAGTTATCTGTCCAGCCAGTCACCCTGAGCAGCTCTAGAAAAAATGGGAAGAAGTTGCAGGAAGGAGATTTCAACTGACTCTAAGAAATTCTAAACAATTATTTTTTCCCCCCAAAAAGGAGTGAATAGCCTTATGTCATAATCTGTTCCCTGTCACTTGAAAAGTTCTACAGAGGTTCAAAAATTACCTGTCAACAAGTACCATAGATAAGACTTCTACAATGAAGATAATTTCAGTTAAATAACTTCCCACTTATATTTCAGTAACTTTTCAATGTATTCAAGAGGTTAGGTTATCAGGAAAAAGATTAGCCTTCAATGTGTTTATGATCAATGTAGCTTATTAAGTTACAAAATGAAATATTATAGAGTTTTCCATTGACATCAAATCATATCTTTCACAAATTGAGTTGTCTACTATACCATGGAATTATCCAATAGAATTTGAATCTTTTCCTCCAAAATCAGCTCTGTACTTGATGTCCACATATAATCCCATTCATTCATAAGAATTACTGATGGCCTTATTTATGACACTGGACACTAGGAAAAATAATGGATGAAAGAGCTCATGGTCACTTGTTTCATGTGACTTATAGTCAAGTTATCTTCTATGTATGAAAAGTTCATATATTCAGAAAAGTATATACTGTGTATAGAACCTTATTAATATAAGGTTCAAAAGTATAAGCTCCCAATTAAGCTGGCCTGAGCTCAAGTTCTTGCTGACTATTTGCATGGGCAAATTATTTAGTCCCTATTCTCGTTAAATGAAGTTTCTTTGTCAAATGAAAACAGTACATATCCCACAGGACTGATATGAACCTAAGTGAGATTATTCCTATAAAAATATCTCTTTGATAGAATATCTGGTACATAAAATGTTCTGTAAATATTAGTAATTACTGCAGTAAGAAATAATTGGTATGCATAGTAGCCTTCTCAGTGTTGTGTGTTGTAAGAGACTTCAGGCATAATAAGCTATGACACATAAGGAGTCAAAGGAGTTTCTACATCCCTAAAGCTGTCCTAGTCTTCCCTGAAGACAGTCTATTGAACTGATTTATCTGAACGAAAACAACATGAGGTTAAAATAATAAAATCCTTAGCAATATACAACATGAACTCCTTGTCCCTCACTAAAACAGAAAGCACATTTCAAGAGACAGGAAGCCTTTGTAATGACCCTGTGTAATAATGAGCTCAGCCACCGCAGCCAGGGTCCTGCTGAGATAAGGTGGAGACTGTCCAGAGAATGTGGTAGCCTGCTCCTGTCAGGCTAGAAATACTGTTCCTTGGTGAACACAGCTCATTTGAAAGGAAACTTCTGTTATGTTGATAATAGTCTGTTTAAGGACTTTCCCCCCCCCCAAATTTATTTTCTTATATGGCTGTTCATATTTGTAAAAGAATCAATTACTCGCCTAAGGTGTAGTACCCTCAGCTCTCCCACCACTATAACACCTGTGAACCATCACCATCATCCCTTGTGTCCTCTCTTCCCGTTAAGGATTCATTTTTAAAAGGTAAGTTGTTCCTGCCCTTTCAACAGTCCTGTGGTAACAGCCTGATACAGCTAACGGCCTGGACCTTATGCTTAATGGAGGCTACTACTGTACATGATTGGACCTTACCTGCACCTAATGTACCAAAAATGTTAACAGTGTTTATTATTTTCAGCTTAAACATTTCCATAAACAAGGGAGGAGTGGAAATGATGTTCTAACTATACAAAAAAATTAACTTAAACAATGAGATACCACCCATTCTTCATCAGCTCAGTTTCATTTTTCCTGGTATTGCAGCTCTGACACAGTGCATACTTTATGACAAGGCACAGTGACTACTGTTGCCCACTTCCAACCAATTAATCCAGCCTGATCCACACATGTACAAAAACCTGCATGCTTTTATATTCAAGCACAACCTCACTGTGCAACGACAGCCCTTCATTTGGTTCCAGTTTCTGATTCTCCATCTGTTTGGCCTCCTTACTTTGGCTGAACTAACAGCCTTCTTCTACTTGCATTCACTGTCTTTATCATTACAAAATCTGCTTTCATTGATGTATTCTATGTTATTCAAGCTTCCAATTATAAGGAACAGAAACCCAACATAGACTTGGTTAGTAAAATGCAACTTAATTAGTTCCTGTAACCAGAATGCAGGTTTCAGATATAATCAAGTCCAGGGACTCAGGCTATATTTCAGGTGTCTCCCATCTCTTGGCCCCACTTTCTGATGAGCTGGACTTCATTTTTAATTCCTTCACTGGCAGAAGTTCCGACTTTTCTTTCTCCAGTGTTGCGATTTGGAAGTAAGCATTGTTGGCCATCATGGTTTGCATGTCCACTCCTGAAATAAACTATGAGGTAGAATCATCACAGCCAAAAGACTTAAATGGAATTTTCAAGGTTTTCTCTATATAAAAAAACAGGGAAGTTTAATATAAACTATTTCAGATATCAAGAGAAGGGGGAGGTGATTCTCAAATGTGTATGCACATCAGAATCACCTAGTGGGCTTGTTAAACATAGCTGGATTCATATCTCAGGGTTTCTTATTTAGGAGATATGGGATAAGGATGATAACCTACATTTTTAATAAGTTGATGAATGTGTTGGATGATTAAGATTCAAGGACTATACCTGGAGAGGTATTAGAGTAGGAAAAAAAAAATGTCAGTTACATAAAACATCAGATGTCTATCTTTCTTATAGGCCTGCTCTTATAGTTTGTAGCTGGCCCTGCTGCTTTGGGCAGGAGCTTATGTTCTTGCTATTAATCCTGTGGAATTTCTCTTAAACAAAGGTCATTTGGTTGGTACCCAGCCAAATTCTTGGGATATGGAATCGTTTTTCAAAATTAACTCCATATTTAGCTTAGCAAGTCTGAACTAAGCTACTGTGACTCATAATATTCCTTGCTAGGTACTGTATAACAATTTTAAAGCTCTTGATGCTAGATTTCCTGCATCAGAGTAATAAGAAATATAATTAAAATAGAATCCTTGATGATTATAATTGAGACTTATTTGCTAAGAACCTCTGTGGCTGTGGCCTAGAAGCTAGATGATTAGCAAGAAGCCAAAATGTTTTAACCCATTAAAATTTAAAATATATATAATCTCTCTCGCTAAGTTTCTAAATAACACCAAGTGTCAACAAAATAGGCCCACCTGTGGACTTAAAAAAGAAAACATTTGTATCCTATCTGAAATCAACTTTATGAATCGCTGGAGTAAACTTATTTCTCTAAGCATAGAAATTTCCAGATGAGAAATGATTAAAGGGGCCCTCCCTGGTGGCACAAAGGGTTAAAGCACAACACTGCAAGTGAGCTGCAGCTGCTTCAGTGTAAGTTCGATCCCTGGCCAGGTAGGTGACCCACATGGCACAGCAGACATCTCCTGTCTTGTCCACTGTTCCCCTCAGCAGTGTATTTTGTTGATCAGCCTGTTCTGCTCTCTACTCTGTCTCTGTACCTCTCACCACCCTTGCATCTCTGGCCTGGACCCCGTTTTGTATGCATAAATAAATCTTTTTATAAAAAAATGATTAAAGGACTTCATTTTGAGCAGCTGAGTGAGAGAAATCATTAATGTTTTAAATTATTTAAAAATCATAGGAATGGATTTTCAAGTAATCTCAGAGTCTCTGAGATTTTGTGAAACTTTATGCTATCAAAGCAACTACCATTTACATAGAAGAAACCATATAAAGTGGCAAATAATTTAGACTAATCTATGGAAGAAAAGTTAACAGGTAATGTTAGGTAATGTTTGTCCATACTATCTGTTTTATGCCTATAATATTGTAAAAAGTACTTCAGTTTTATAGTGTGATGTTACATGTATAGTATTTAGATTAAGCCAAATATAAAAGGATTTGTTTAAATTCTAATTAGGGAGTTTATACTCTAGAGGTACATCCTACAAGAACTTTTGTTTTCATCTTAATTAACAATCAAGACTGGTAATTCACATGCTGTTAAGATGTGGGTCTGTACTGGAACACATAGTGCCTTTTAAATAGTATAAAGTAATGTGTATTTTTTTTTTTGGTTGAAATGAAAGGCTTTTGAGACATAAAGCTAAAAACATATTTAAAAAAAACTTTCTCCCAACTATGCACAAATTAAGTGTAAAAATCCAGAGAAGTTTTATTTTTTTGGAACCTTAGATTTGAAGGTTAAGCGAAATCTCTAAATCCTGTGCTCCCTAATGAATGTTGGAAAGAGTTTGTGACCTAAGACTGTGGGTCTCCTATATCTAGAGTCTTAGAGTTTTCCAGAAACATTTATTTATGCAAGTGATGACTGAAATACCTGAAAGTCACGATTAAGGAGTTAGAGCTCTTTGATCTTATTCATCGATAAAATTTAGTTAATGGATATATGACTAAATGGACATATGGCAGTTTCCCATCTGACGGACAATCAGGAGAATAGTTAAACCTCATTCAAAACTTCTTTGGGGCAAGTCTATCAAACAAGCCCAGAGCCATGTGTATGACTAACATGCCTCACTTTTCTTCCCCAGTCATCAACTCATCCAGGCCTCTATGAGGGACCCTTTGTGGTCAATATCACAGGAGATCTGGAAATAGGGTGCTGTCTTGGCTTTAAACCAGAACCATCATTCCTTTGACCAATTCTACTGTCTCCTCCTGGAATCTGAAATTTTGCATATTGTATCCTACCATCATTTTCTGTCTCTGGCTGAAGATTTCCTCAGACTTCCATTGCTATCTCCCCACCCTGACCAGGCTATATGTTCTCTTCTATTGTATACATATTTTGATTTATAGAAACATAAGAAACTGTTTGTATGAGTCCCTTCCTTGGCCATGAAAGTGTTACTAGGTTGTTTGAGCACATTTTTCAATTGATTAAAATTTGTCAGCATTATATATTAAATATATTGTCAAACCAAATTACTTCTGACTGACTCTGTGGACAGGTTTATTTATTTTTTTTTTTTAGAAAGTATATTATAGAACTCTATCATTATGTTTTTCAAGTATACAAAGTTCTAACACAAACAATAGTTCAATACAAGACCTTTGGCAGTTGAAACAAACCAGCAGCAGCTCTTATTACTCATCCTACTTAAACCTCCACTTGCTTGAGCAAAATCAACATTTATGTTGATTTTTTTTTCAAGTCTGGTATTATATGTATCTATTTACATTATGCCTTGGCCAGGATTGTGCCTGTTGTCTCAAACAAATCTGACATGTCATCATTGGATTTAACCATAAGAATCTGTCACATCTTTTTTTAAGCATGCTGGCATTTGGGGGACATAGGAAATGATTCTATGAAGTGGGAAGTTTAAAAAAACATGTGAAAAAAGTACTAACTGCATGTATAAACATGCACACATACATGCCTGCATTCACACACAAGCACATAGACACACCTGGTGTCCTATCTTCAGATATATATGTCCCCAGGGTTTCCATAAAAATTATGAAGTGTAAAGACAGTTGTATCCTAGAGTTGAGGACAAGGTCATTTTAGTGGAGAGTACATAATATATTTTAAAATGATTTACAGATGAGTCAGTGGCAAGATTATAACTGCTGAAAATTTCTATGCACACATAGGTGTTGTTCTGCTAGTTTTTCTGTTCACACATGGGACATCAAAACAAATAGCAATATCCCTGAAGACATGTAGATTCAAAGTTAAAATGACTTCAGAGAAGAGCTGGCACATTTGTGAGGAGTTTATTAGAGCATAAAATCTTCCTGGACCATCATAGCTACATTATGTTCTAAACCAATAAATCTAAAATATTAGAGAAGGTCATTCCGAGGAATCAAGTAGTATCAGGAGGGGGAAGCAAGAATGAAAAATATTTCTAGAGACCCAAATTTTATTATGAGTTTATAGCTTGCTGTATTTTTCTTTATTCCTAATTTTAGCCCATTTAGTG
The DNA here is from genome assembly GCF_000260355.1 of Condylura cristata. Lineage (NCBI taxonomy): Eukaryota > Metazoa > Chordata > Mammalia > Eulipotyphla > Talpidae > Condylura > Condylura cristata. Next base: position 29,442,901 of record NW_004567108.1, on the reverse strand, counting down.
TAAAAATTTAAAAGCTTTGGCTGGAGAATTAACATGATGAGAAAGAAATTGACTTTAAACATTGCTAAGACTTCAAAATTCAACTTAAATCAAGACATATAATCCAGTCACTTTTTAATCATTTTTAAAAATGCATTATGCACGTACAATATACTTCAGCTGTCTTCTGTGTCTACAAATATAATCGTGATGCTTGCAAGCACAACTGTGATTTAAAAAATCTTGCATAATTGTATTAAATGCTTTCAATTACTTTCAATTACTTCATTTCTCTTTCTTTCTTTTTTTAAAAGACACTTTCTAACCCTACTCTAACTCTTCTCTGCTTTCTAATTTTTTGTTAACTATTCACAGCTTACCAGAGTAGACAAGCATGAAATTAATGCTGTGTAGTAGTAAGTCATTAATGTGAGCAAAGTTTGTTTCTTGATTACTAGGTAACCGTTAGCACTTCATGTCCTGATTTTCATCCAATGGAATAGTAGCTGAATGTGCTTGGGAGTTTGTAATTCTTTGAACCAAGTAATTTCACATCCAATGGAATAGTAGCTGAATGTGCTTGGGAGTTTGTAATTCTTTGAACCAAGTAATTTCAGTTTTATAAACACTAAATGGACTAGTGTGTGTTTTAGTACTTGAGGGAGTATTATGTGATAATTGCTTAAGCAAAAAAAAAAAAAAATCCACTTGTAGTTTCAGAAACATGGCTTAAATTTTTTTGTTTGTTGGTTTCTTTACCATATCTCTGTCTGATTTAAGCCCAATTGTATGTTCAAGTGCCTTGCAGTATTTGTGTATATCATTAATGAGATGATCACTTGGGGGATTTAGTCACAACTTTTTTTTTCCCAGATTGTTTTTATACAATTATTTTAGTTATGAAAGTGACTCAAATCTGTTGCTAATGTTAAACCTATTAGGCAAGCACTTCCAAATCTAATGTGGAAAATTCAGACTGCTGGAAAAAGCTCCTGATAATTTCCTTTACAGTGCCTGGAACTTCCTAAGTAAATGTCACTTTTAATGAGATTTTCTTGACTTCTAGACTACTCTTTAAGAATTGGCCATTTGTAGCCCTCACATATAAAGTTTGTAGATGTAACTTTATTGTGATATAATAAATGTGTTATTGTATTATTTATTATTATAAAATTGTGACATATCAATTTTAACTTGGAGCCTATATTTACACTTGAAATATAGGAGTCTTGTAGGTTTTAATGTTGTTTGTAAAAGGCATTAATGAGATATATATATCTTAGTTGCCTGAGCACTGAATGCCAGAATATGTACAATAAGAATTAAGATTGCATCGAATAGATGTATTTATATGTCTATAAATAACAGAGCCAGATAGCCATAGAGTATTAGAAATACTTTACCATCCCCAATCCCTACCTCTAAATTTCAAACTTCATCTGGAGTCATGGGATATAGACCTCCTAGTTCTAACATTAATCAGGGGTACTCTCTTTTCCCATTGGTGTCAAGAGGACCCACTTTGTTACCAGAGTTACAGTCTAACTATCTACTCCTCAAAAATCAAAACTAGAGAGATAGGAGTTTGTGGGAGGAAATCAGATTTAATTAGGAGTCATCAATTTGAGATTTCGACTTCTGTCTCAAAGACCACCTTTCAGAGACAGGACTTAGACTTAGGGGAGACTGCTAAGAATAGGAAGCGGCTAAGGGTCAGCACCAGTAGGATTTCAGAGAAATATTGGCAAGGGGATTGAACTCTTGCTGCATTGGTTCATAGTGTTGTGTGTTAACCTTTTGTGCCACCAGGGAAGAAAATTGTGCCACTGCTCTACAAAATTGCATATACACCCCTTCTCCCAGAGTTTGGCCTGATCAGATCGCCAGTAGCCTTGGTGAAGTGTGTTCTTTCTTGGCGAGTAACAGGAAGAGTAAGTAGGCTAGGGCTTAAGCCTTGTTTTCTTCTACCTCTATCTTTGTCTGAGATGATTTTCCTATTTTGTTTTGTTTTGTAGTTTTTACCTTCAGGAACACAACAAGGATGAGAAGCTTTTGCAAATAGAAGGTAAACAGGAACAAGGCAATGAGGAACAGAGCAAGGACAGTAAACTATGGTTACCAGAACTAGTGACAATTTCAACATTTGTTTACTTACTTTCCCTGAAGTTGTCACTTACATACTGTTATCAGTATACAAAGATCCATGTGCTTAGAGACAAAAAGAAAAATGAAGTTCCATTTATCATCTTTAAAACTCAAAAATTAATATTCAGCCATATTCATATATAGTGTTTATCTATACTAGAAGTCTTCAGTTCCCACTGGAAGGTTAAATTTGCCTTTTATCTCATTTTTTAGTGTTAAGTTGTGCATTCTTACTAACAAAACTCTGAAGGATATCCTGCAAAAAGACCATCATATTCTATACCTATGTCAGAAAGATCTGTGATGTATATAATATGGAATTGCTTTCAAGGGGAAATAGGATTCTAATGAGGTCTTTTTCTTTTAAATATTTATTTATGCATACAGAACTGGGATACAGGTTAGAGGTGCGGGGGCAGGGGGTGGTACTGAGAGGATTCACCAGAGACAGTGGGGAGCAGACTAGGCAGGTTGATGAGGTACACTGCTGAGGAGAGCAGTGGGCAAGTCAGGAGAGGTCTGCCACGCCATGTGGGTCACCTTCTTGGCTGGGGATTGAACTCTTGCTGCACTGGTTGCAGTGAGCTTCATAGTGCTGTGCGTTAACCTTTTTTGCCACCAGGGAAGGCCCCTGATGAGGTCTTTAATATATTTTAGTAACGGAGTCCCCTCTTGGTTGTGATTCAATTTAGCTTTGTATTCTGTTGAATAGCATATATTTCCAAAAACCTTATTCTGTAAGATCCTGCTGCAATCAATGTGGTAAAACTTCTCTCTGTAGTACAGAGTATTTTGAGAAATTAAGGAAAAAATATTAAGACCAATTAAAAAAATGGCATAATTGGAAAAAAGTCTTACAAATACACAGTATTGTAATTAGCACATTGCATGTAATACAAATACAGATTGTTATTGTATAACAAATGTACTCATTTAAACCTTAGGTAGTTGTCCCCAATATTTTAATATCTTTACAGATGTATTAATTTGGGATGAATTGAATCAAAGTACACTTTTAAAGTTATTCTGTAATACAGAAAATTTTGTCATACTAAGAATAAATTTTTACTTCAATGATCTTTTCTAGCATTATAACATTTTGAATTCAAAAGAATGTTCTCAGGAAGGGTTTTATGAAGACAGTATATTAACTCATCTATCAATCGCTTCATGTGGACATATAAGTAATAAAGGTGTAAGGATAGGAATCTGTTTTTAATAACAGTCATATATTTAACTAAAGGGACGGTCCAAAAAGTGGACATGTTCATTTTGAGCTCTGAAAAAGTACTATAAAAAACCATCATGTACCTTAATTATGCCAAGAAAAAAAGAAAATTTACTCCTTCTTCATAAATGCCACTTAGAATTTAATTTTAGGTGTTCTGCTTGGTGGGTATTTGAAAATAAGGTTTGACAAAACTTATGGCCTCAAATTTAGTCTAATCTTCTGTGACCTATGGCTTGAAAATAAGAGGGAAAGATATGATACTCTCTTCTTAGCTGGGAAAGCAAGTAGCACATTTCCTTGCAAAAGGAAATACAAAAAAAAAAAAATTAATGTACTCAGTGAATAGAATGGCTATTTTATCTTTAATGAATTCTGCATGATAAAAGTGATACTATTTTTTTTGCAAACTCTAGAACTAATGCATTACTTTCATTTAAAGTAATTAGAAAAAAATCATTTAAAATTATTTACTCCATTGATATAAACACTTTATTTTCCTTCAGAACACTAACAAAAATCCCAACTGTCTACAAAATATGTAAATTTTAGACCACCATATACATAAGTTCTTATTAAGCATTGTTGACAGGTTCTTGAAACTGCCAGTTGAAACAAAATTTTGCATAATGAAACCAATTTACCATAAGCTAATTAATATGTGCAATGATTAAGTTCCTGTAGCATACTTCAGATCACAAAAATCATCAAATTTCTAAGACATCAAAAACATGTCTAATATTCAACATTTGTGTTCATTCATTTTTCAGTGTGCTTATTCCAGTAATGGGTTTTCTGTGGCTGGTGCCTAGTTCAGCAGCTGAGGCACAAGGAGGCATGAACACTGGGCCTGACAGCACCCTTATTTCACAGAGTATACACACATGCACACGCACAAGCACACCCACACTCACTCAGACAGGACAGTTAGATGCACCATGAACCTAATACTGTATCTTTGGGATGTGGAAGGAAACTAAGTACTCAGAGAATAACCAAATAGTGTGGAGAGACCATGTAAACTCCACACAGACAGTGGGCCCAGTGGCATTGTTATAAGAAGATGCTGAACAGAACAGCAATATCCAAGGCCTGTTGTATTTTCATGCAGCACAAAGCAATGTGTGCCTTGTTCAGAAGATGAGCAATTATTTTCTCAAGACTATATGGTGTTCAACACACCACTTTAGAGTAGCTGATATTAGACATTTACTAGGAAAAGAGAAGGAAGAGTTAGCTGGTGTAGCAAAGCTGGAAGCTGCACCCTTCAAACATCCCTTCTTGGATCACCACTTAGACACATAGGTTAATAGGAAGAATTAGGCAAAAATTCTAAAATAAAACTTGAAAAGTGATTTACATATCAATTTTTCAAAGTCTTTTGGGACTCAACTCTTTAACTTTATTCTGCCCATTGTGATGTTTTCTGTAATTCTAAAACAAGTCCAAAGCTAGATGATGAACGTGAATTTGGTTATGACTGTTGTAACATGGTATTGCTATGGGTTGCAATAAAGTTGGTGACTTAGCATATGAAAATATTAAAAATAGGAAAGGAGGTATACAACTTCCTTCTTTGTTTTAAGCCAGACTTTCCTGAAGCCTTTGTTAGGATAACAGCTTATTAAGAAATTGTGGCATAGTTTCCTTTTTACTGTGGAATAAAACAGGGAATAAAATACCTTCTCGATAACAAGAGAAAATGAAAAATAGAAGTGGTAGTTGGGGGACATTTCCAACATAGTCTAAGGACTCTTGGAGCCAAGGAGGAAACTAATGGTAATTGAGACTACTGGAGCCTGTTTATTTGAACATATCATAACAACATATAATACATCATTTCAATAATACAGTTATTTTAGGAAGAAACAAGATAGAGGTGGCCCCAAGGAAATTGGGACCCATGTTTATCTAAATAGTACCATTTGATCTTCTGTCTCCAAAACAGAACAGTCAACATAATTTTTCCTTGCAGATAGAATATAATAGTTTAAAATAATAATAATAATCAATTTAACAGAATGCTAACATACCATTCCATGTATTCCCTTCATGTTCTCCCTCAATACTTTGTGCAAAGATCTTTTCCTGCCAAACACTCCTCTGTTAAACTCTCATGACATAAATTGAGTCAATTAACTGTAGAAATGCTATTGCTTCTTTAAGATATCTTAGACAAATTTATTAAATAATATCTACTATAGAAATATGAACAAATGTTGCAGCTCAAAAAAAAACAGCACTTCCAGACCTACAGAGATAATTTTAGCAGTTATTTCAAAAATCTTTGGCCAAAAGTTAAGTAAACACAGGATGTTTTTCTCAATTATCTTGAAGAGAAATTTTCTTCCAGAATGCTAACCATAATGCTGATTTTTACCAGCCTGTGCCAAAAGCCTGTTATGTACCTGGCACTTTTATAATCACTGAGGGAGATCTAAAAGAATTAAAAATGAATGTGGAGACTGCTACGTAAACACCTACACACTCAGCCAGAGCCAGGCATGCTGCAAGGAACTTTTAACAATGGTGCTCTGTCAACCTTTGCATGATTAACAAGACTCATGTCCCAGGCACTAGGCAGTTTCTCTCAGTTAAGGGTTAAAAGAGATCTCAGGGCCCTCCCTGGTGGCGCAGCGGGTTAAAGCACTGCACTAAGAAGCCAAAGCCACTTCCGCCTGAGTTCGATCCCCGCCTGCCCTGGAGGAGATCCACATGGTGTGGCAGACCTCTCCTGACCCGCCCGCTGCTCCCCTCAGCAGTGTACTTCGTTGATCTGCCTGTTCTGCTCCCCACTCTGTCCCTGGTGAATCCTCTCACCCTCCGCATCTCTGGCCTGTACCCCAGTTCTGTACGAATAAATAAATAAATCTTTAAAAAAAAAAAAAAAGAGATCTCAGGCTGTAAAACTCAAAGTAATACATCTACACTTCTGTTTTCTTTTATTAAAGGTCTGTTTACTTATGCATACAGAACTGGGGTACAGGACAGAGGTGCAGGGGTGGTGAGAGGATTCACCAGACAGAGTGGGAAGCAGAACAGGCTAACTGATGAAGTACACTGCTGAAAGGAGCAGTGGGCAGGCCAAGGAGAGGTCTGCGGTGCCATGTACGTCACCTTCAGGGCAGGGATCGAACTCATGCTGAAGTGGCTTTAGCTTCTTGGTGCTGTTCTTTAACCCGCTGTGTCATCAGGGAGGGCCCACACTTCTGTTTTCTTTTGGGGGTAAAGTAGAGAATAGTACAAGAGGAAGAGACGTGATAGGCACTGAGCCAGCTCTCTGGCCCAGAAAAACCACAGAGTGAGAGAGGATGGGCCCCAAATATTGCTGGGTTGCAAGAAAATGAAAGAAAGGAAGTACTGGGCTGAAGGTTCTGGGCCCAAACTTGTATTAAAATGTAGGTAATTTAAAATTCAAAGTGGTCTTGCAAACAGGTCAAAAGTGTCTTTTTTTACAAGTCTGTGCTCATTATATGAATCTAGGCTAGACCTGACATAGTGACTCATTGTAGCATTTCAATGTGGTTCTGCTAAAGAGGAACTGCAAATTCTGTGCTACTTCTGCAAAATTTCAGACTAATACTAATGATGTTGATTTTTTGACTTATCATCTGAATTGAAGTGTACACCAAGAATAAAAAAAAGCATACTTAAAAAAAAAGATTTTTTTATAGTACATAATACATTTAAAAAATTGTCTTTTTTCTTGACTTGAGGTTTCTAAACCTAAGAAATAGTACTGTATGTCTTAGATACATAAATTAATAACATTAACAATAAATGAGGTAATACTATGAAAATTCATAAGTTTTCTCTTTTATGGAGAATACATTCTAAAATTTCTATAGAGTTCATTCTAGTGGAAACACCAGGTCATATCATAGGTGGCAAAATATGTCCTAAATGACCCCATGAATAGGTTTTATGAAGCCCACCCCTACCCCAGACCAAAGACACCAAGACACCGAGGACTACAAATCTCATAATGTCATCACCACTGAAGGGAGGAACGCTGGGAACAGAGGGTGGAGTTAAGCAGCCAGACTCAGTATAAAACCAGACATGTGGGTCTTAGTTTTTTCTGGCTTTCAGCATGTTACTGGGGTTCCAGATCAGCAGAACTGGTAGGACACACTCACCAAGTTGACTCTCTCTCTTTCTCCCTGAGATATTAATTTCTTCATTTCTCTTTTTTGTAAATAAAGTATTTATTACCTTTTTGTGTGTGCCTGTATTTGAGTCTCATTATAAGTCCCTTTTAAGTGAGCATATGAGAACCCACAGTTAGATCAACCCATCTCACATTATGGTTGCCCTGTAAAAACATAATTTGGCTAGGAAAAGTTACTGGAAAATATGTCCCCGATCCTGACACATATTAGTATAAGGTAGGTTTGACTAGAGCGATTTGATATTTGTTATCTTTTGCAGTATCTTACTCTTAAATATCCATTCTAGCAGTAGGCATTTATTGAGAACAATGGATCCACCATTTTATTTATTTCTCATTTGCTATTTCATAGGGAGACACAACACAAGAAACAATCTAGGGAAACATTAATAGTTTTGCATGTAAAGTCGTTTCATAAGAACAAAGAAAAGGTAGGTCAGAATAGTCTAGAATAGTTGGCGAAGATTCAGAAAGGATTGCAGCTACATTTGGGTCCAAACATTGAGTAGCATTTGAATAAACTAAAAGTGGAAAAAAGGAAGATAATTGTAGAGGGAATGGTATGATTATACCAATAAGCAAGCCATGAGAAATGAAGAGAAATAAAGAAGCTAACCTGAGTAGAGAGTCCAAATAGATTGGATGAATGGAGACAAGTTGTAGGTCTTGAGATGGGAGTAATTGCAAAATTTAGAAGTGACACTGTAAGAACTAAAGAGTATCTCAGATCCATGAACAAGAGGTTTTCCGATATCTGAAAGTAGAACATTCCTATTTGGTATGAGAATATGGAATGCTCAAAAATTAGTCCATGTTAACTAATGACTTCACTGTCCTCAGATTGAAAAAATAGCCTCCAAGTCATATGCTGTAATTTCATATAACAGGGAAACTTGTGTTTATTTTCCTTCTTGTGCTTTCATCCTTTCCGGTAGGGCTGGGTAGGGAAATAATCATGATAAGTATCTCTGGAGAATCTTGAGTTGGAGAATGTTACCTTTACCTAACAGAAGAGCTAAAAATTTCTATGGTGGATTACAGCAAAAAAAAAGAGGAAGCACTATTCAAAAGGTAGAGTTTTGGAGGAAGATAATCATTGGTTTCTATTCCAACCTGATTTTTGAGTTGTGGATTGAGGAAGGGAAAACTAATTTTTTCTATATTTCAGTTCTCTGAAATATATAATGGAAATAAAAACTTAGATCTTGATGAAAATTATGCAGACTATCTGGTATAGTGCCTGGAATTGATCATATGTAAATAGTAACTATTATGATGACTGGTCTCTTTTGCAAATGTCTTTCTGTCTCAATCTTACTTGAAGTCTTCTATATCTTCTACTAGAACGACAGTGCTTTTGGGCAGACTAAGACCATAATAATATTTACAGTAACAAATCATACAGTTCAAGACTATGCAAAATAAATGTCATGTAAAATGTATGGAAGGGGAGATGGAGGAGGGCCAGAGGAACTTGATATATAAGTTGAGCTAGAATAAGCCTTGAAAAGGGTTAGGTATTGAAGTATTGTTACTTTATTGATTATTTTATTTATAGGTCAGTTTATTCTCACCTCAGGATCTTAGGATCAAGTCAAGATCCTATCTTTGCAATTCTATTCTTTGCTAGAAGTTTTCATGTTGCTAGCCCCTAAATTTCCTTTTTCTTTTTTAAAGATTTATTTATGCATACAGAACTGGGGTACAGGCCAGCAGTGCAGAGGCAGTGGAGAGGTCAGTGGACAAAACAGGAGAGATCTGCGGGGCCATGTGGGTCACCTCCATGTGGCACTGAAGCAGCTCTGGCTAGCTTGTAGTGCTGTGCTTGAACCCGCTACACCATCAGGGAGGGCCCCAAAATGCTAAAGTTCTTATCCAGGTTGAGTACAGTGTTTCACTGCATCTTTCTCTGGAAAAGACTAGCACCTGTTCCTCAGTTTCCAAAGCATTTGTCATCAAAGAGCATGTCCAAAGCATTGGTCATTAAAATTTCTTCAGGTCTAAGAAGACTGTGCAGGTAGTTAGGTAATCAGAATTACCTCTTCCCTGATTTTCTCACGCCGAAGTCTTTCCCATAGGAATACATTAAAATTCTGGTACTGTTTTTTAAATAATATGTTCAAGTTATTTTACTAACATATTTTGCATCTAAAAAGGTCTTATTTTTGAAGTGAAGAATTAATTTTTCTTAGATCCCAGCACTTCTTCCTTTACTTTAAATGTTGTAAGATTGTCTTTGGGTGTTTGAGTATGGAAAGATGCTTTGTATGCTCTTAGAGACTTCGTATTTATTAATTTGGATTCTCTCGGGTTTTCTTTTTAAGTAGTTGCTTACTTCGAAATCTTGACTGGGGATGCAGCATAGGAATGCTGACAAATACTTATAAAGCATTTTGCCTGTGGTCTGAATATATTCACAACTGAATGTCCTTAAATAAGATACTTCTCTTTGTGAGCTACAGAGCTGTTAGCCTTTCAAGATTAATTGGCAGGTTGCTTTAAGGCCCATCTGTTTAGGAAATAGATTAACTTGTGGGAAATATCAAATTCGATTAGGAAACAGTAAAGATTGAATTATAACCAGATTTCACCATTAGAGTTCCTATTAATACATTAATGACTCCCTCTAGTTTCTTTCCATTAGAATTTAATTGAAAATTTACAAACATATTCATTTGAAATTCATAGATTCTATGGGTACATATATCTTCATTTGTCATCTGTTTCTACAAATGCTTAATTCTCATTTATTTAGTAAAATTTGCCCTTCTGACATGTCTCTCTCTCTCATACCTTTGTTTCACATTACAAATACCAGATGAACCAAGTTTTAAGACCATAACATTGTAGAATCATATGCTTAATGCCAAACAACTCAATTTACATATATGAAAGTTGAGATCCAGACAGGTTAATGATGCACTGGAAGTATCAGACTAATTAATAGTAAAATTGAGCATGGATCCCAGTCCATTTGAATACCATGTGGCCAGTGAAGTTTCAATTTCATGGAATTGTCTTTTCTAACTCAAACAACTGAAAAGAATATAGTTCCAGTCAGTAGAGGGATAATTTTAATGTATGACATTGGAGGGTGTTATAGGATATGAAAATACTTTTACTGTCAAATATCTGCTTTATCTCTACTGACCCTTTGCATGAGAATCAAGTCCTTCCACCATTGTACAGCTATATAAAAGTTGCTTGAAAATATCAATATTTACCTAAAATCCAATCTTTATCACCTAAGAATTTGTTCTTTCCACTGGGTTGATGACCTGAGGAATAATAATAAGGAAATGATATTTTTGTTACTGAGGTGGAAATGTCTGAGAGGCCAATTTAGAGCAAAGGGGAATATCTCAAATAGGTTACTGGTGTCCTGGGTATTGTGGGATCTGTTTATACATGCGTGTGGCTGAGCTCCTGGTAATGGCCTATTATGGTGCATGTTGGAGATAGAATTAGGGCATGAGAGAAATCTGAAGTGGAGGGCTATGAGTCTCTGTTGCATCAGCAGCACCACCCAGAAAGAGCAAGAACCAGGCCTTTTTATAAAATAATCATATAGCATTAGTTATATAAGGTAGGAGAAAAAGAGTGGTGATACTGAAAATGTGCTTATCTCATCTAATGCTTCAGGGGTCAAATGAGTCTTCTGACCAGGGATTTTTTTATCTGTTTGATGACCTGGTGTTGTAATCAAAGCCATCCCCAGACCCCAACCATGGTTCCATCTCACTGAGAAGGCATTCCATTGATCAGACTCTGGGGCACAGTTACATATCAGTCAGGAGCCTCTCAGATGTTCCTAGTCATACCATGTTATGAATGCCCATTATTCCAGTGCCCTGCTCTTGTTTAATTTGAAAGGACTTTTGTAGTGTGTGGTGTCCTACATTCTTTTAGGTCAGATAACTGACTGGGTTGTTCTGACTTTGTATTGGAGGGCAAAACTTCACGTAACCAAAAGGATGGCCTAGTAGACTGTTTTAAGTCCAAGAGTCTCCTAAAGACAGTGCATTTGCTATGCACTAGCTATATTGAGAACTATAGGGAGAATAGATTGGAAGGATTTTCGTAATCATTACCTTAAGTGTGTGTGTGTTTTCAAGTGCACTGCTAATGAATAGCTAAAGACAGTTAACCAGATTAATTATTCCCATGTAAAACAAATACTCTGAATTCTAATTTTTTCCCAGTTTAAGGGTATATGCAAAGACTCAATTATAAATGTGAATAGACATGAGAAAGGAAGGGACTTCTACTAGAACACTTCCACAATAATGCCAGTGTTGTATTTTCAATAGATTAAAATGGGCTTGATCAATGGGTTGTAAAATGACTTAATAGAATAAATTAGAAGTTACAGAGACAAAAGGGAAAAACGTATTCAATAACAATGAGGAATTCCATAAGCTTATGAAAATCTGGATTTTATCTAGGTTAAGTCACAGTTGCAAAGAGGTGTGAGAACCTTAAATAGCAAACACTGAGAATTTAACTTAGTCTTCTAATAACAGTCATGAACCCACTGCTGTTGTGTGGAACTCAGCTGTTAACTATGAACTGCTTATGTCTCCTCCCTAAAATGAGACATTTGTAATTCAGTGAATTCAATAAAAGTGGCAATATTAGAAGTCACTTTTTTTTTTGACAGAGTGATTAAAAAAAGAATAAAGCAAACTAAATATATTTGGAAAAAGTAGGGATATAGTGAGAGTGTACTAATAAAGAAATGAAAGAAAATGCATGATGAAACTCAATGTATTTGAATGTTTTTGAAGGACTCAGATTTGAGCGCTTTTCTAAAGTCAGCATTAACTAGAAATAAAGCTATAATGAATATTTGTTGCAATTAAAGTAATCTTTAAAAACTTTCCTTAGACTCCACTTTCCTTAGCCATGCACAAAATAGTTTTGTTCAACTATTGACCCTATATATTTTCCATGAAGATAAAAGATTTAGCAAGAGCAAAATCATTTTAAGCTAGTACATTAATAAAGTTGAATAAACTTCCATTATTTCATCCCACCCAGATTCCTTGCAAGATTGACATTTAAAAGTTTCATCCTTATGCACCATTAATTTCAAATGTACCTTTTTAGGTATTTCAGGTTCTCTATTTGGAAATATAGACAACATCTTTAGTAAGTTCTATTTTATTTACCTCATTTATTTTGTATGACTAAGTTAGAATTTGCCTTAGAGACCTCAATCTTAGAGAGGAAACGATGTTTTATTACTTGCAGGTACATAAACCCTTTCTTAATGATTCAACTGATGTAGCCCCTATTGGGTCAGAGTAATTGAAATTCTCTGTGCTTAGTTCTTCAGCATTTGCAAGTAACTTTATCAACATAAATATTTCATTGCCTACTCATCCTACATGAAAGGCTCTATTTGTGCCACAGTTATTGCTAGAATTTGATAGGTAACTCCTAAAGTGGTCAGTGAAACTTGATTTTTGGAAGTTTGAATTTCCAAGGCATTGTATTACAGCTTTCCAACATCCTGTGTATGTGACCTGTTAACTACCCTGACATAGCCCAGAACAAGGCACAAGAAATCCAGAATTCTGCACTGTTGCAAAGAGATGGGGCTTAGTGACTTTCAGTTAGACTCCAGCACAAATAACCTTGAACTCTCATGCTCAGTTGAATTGCCCTGTAAACACGCTTAATTCCTAATGAATAGTGTTATTGTGATATTAGAATGTAAAGCTTTAGAAAAATGCCAGAAACAGTTTAAGTTAAGTTGCAAAAAAAAAGGTAATTGTTATTCTGAGAACATTAAGTCAGATCTCTGGGTTTCTGGTAGAAGTACTTTGGAATGACCCTTAGGAATAGTGCCTTGTATGATACTGATTAAGGTGTTGGGAGGGACCCTCTGCAAGTCCCTGAAACTTGATTGTGTTGATCCCCTGGGAAAGGAACATTTTAAAAACATCTGACCAAATGCTAAGTAAGGACAGATTCCATTCTTCTTTGTTATTCTGTTTCTTTCTTCTCTATTTCTTCTACCCCACTTCTACTTATATAAAAAATACTTACCTGATATTTTTTACCTGGTAGCTATCTATACATTGACAGTGAATCACCTCAGTTTTATCAACTTTAAGATACGTTATCCTAATTTGGTAATATTGCCTTTATGTCTGATTTTTTTTTTAATTTAACATTGATTTATCTCACTCCTTCTCCAAATCTACTTTTCCATCATTTTATAGAAATAAAACCTGTTTACAACCTTTAAGTTAGAGCTTAACCAATGCCAACTATAATTGGAAATTTCCTTTTAATTCCTCTATATTATATTTTATTTATCCATATACTGCGTTGATTCACTTTTAAAACAGTTTAGGATTGCAGGTATGACTAAGATGATCTTATGCTGAATATATTCAAGTCAAATAACCCACAGTTAGCATTTGTAAGATAGGTATTTTGTAAGTGGCCTTAGCCAGTGTCAATGAAATGTAAAAATTCAGCCAATGCTTCAGTACAACTTCAAGTGCCCTAAGGAAGTTTTCAGTAAATTACTTGAAATGCTGTGCAATGTATGCCCTTGTAGAAATCCACAGCAGGAGAGGACCGATCACCAGTGACATACCGAGTTGATTTTGCCATGGTCTGTGCCCATGGACCAATCAAGTGAAGGACAGTTCATTGCATACCAAGTAGGCTCAGAAAGGAGCTATAATATATGTTCAGTAAATATTTATCCTTTAGTAAAGGTGATTAAATGAACAAGTGAAAGCTTTTGAATAAAGTACCCTTTGCCATTCTCTTATAAATCAATAAGTGAAGATAAGCTGTGCAAAGCTAAAAACTAAGAAAATTGCTAAGACTTTCTTTAAAAAAGAAAATGGTATGCAGCGGTATCATTTTATAGACCATTTCTTAAAATTTAACTATGTCTTAATTTTTTGGATCCCAAGAGTCTGACATCACTTGACCTATAAAACTATTCATCATTTGTGGATCAGAGGTTTGTAAAATAGCTGGGCCTGTAGCAGAACTAGAATATTAACCTGGTCATTAAATTTTCTTACTCTTCCTGCTATGTTCTAATCTTAACATCATTTTAGTACATATCTTGAAGTGTTAATGGTCATTAAAAGAGAGTTGTGACCTCTGCAACATCTTCCATAGAGCTATTAAGTTTCACCATCTACATTTGTGTTTGAAGATTTACCTTGTATGTCAAAAGTAATTTTGTGACTCCTTAGCTTGCATATTCCTTGCTAGAGTTGAAATTCATTTCAAGTACAGTATTTTCTGTGTAAATTAGATCACAGGTTTTCTGTGGTAGCTACTTGCTACCAAATTAGATAGCTTTATCATTGTTTTACTTTATTTCTTTTATAGCATTAATTAAATGCTATTTGTGTAGTAGTGATTTATATATATTTACTTATTCTCTTTATACTTTACTACAAAACAATCGACTTGAAAACAAAGTCTAATTTTCCACTGGGGGTCAAGCATTCACAAAATAACCAGCAAATAGTTGGATCTTAACTACTGAATGAGATCAGTGAAGTACTGTAGCTCAGATGATTCATATTCCAAAAATGCAATTTGATTTAAAGATTTGGCTGTTATTATCATAACAATTCTGTTTCTGAAGACTTGGTCATCGGCACTTAAAGGAGTATTTGAAATATTAAAAACTGAGAATATGTGTTATATTTATGTGTTAGTATATCCAGTGTCCAAACACCTTGTTGAAACCAATACTTTCAAAGTGTTTTTCTGCTCTATTACATAGAAAAAAGTGACCACTGTCAGTAATTGTTTAGAATAATAAAAGTTAGTGACACAGTTATTTTAATCTATCTAGTTTTCTTATGCAGGGTAGTCACATTCTACCTGATTTTGGGTGCATATTTTGATTATTTGATTGTAAAATTAAGCAAATTAAAGGGAGGTAATATATCTTGCTTTTAGTCTTCCTCACTCAATATCCATCTTCTTGATCAATGATCAATAAGTTAAAATACTCTGATGTGATTTTTCTGATCTCTCAATTTCTGTTGTCTAGATATTACTGAAAATTGTAGCAAACTCAAATTTCACCCACCAGCCACCTTCTCATCTGCCTACTTGTTTCTGGCTGTCACTTTCTCATCCGCTTTCCATGTTGTGTATTGGACAGTTATTCTTCTAATATACCTCAGATCAAAATATCCTGGTGCTCAGTAAGACCCTCACTAGTGGCACCAGGGTCACAGGGTAGCACTGTGGAGCTCTCCTCAGTCACCACAGGACACCACAGGAGCTCTGTCACCAACCAGATGGCTGACCCACATGGCCCAGCAGACTTTGCATGGAACTCAAACTGAAGCAACTATGGCTAGCTTGCATTGCTGCATCCTTTCCTGTTGCACCAACAGGGAGGGACTGAAAGACTTTTTTAATTTGAAGCAATTAATTTAATTTGACCCAGCAATTTATTCAAACATGGGTTTAGTAAAAATATATACGTAAGGGCCCTCCCGAGTCCTCTCACCTGTACCTCTGACTTGTACCCAGTTCTGTATGCATAAATAAATAATTAAAAAAATACATATCTAAAATATTTTCCCTAATATACTTTTTGTCTCAGATCAGTTCTAAAACTATGATCTGTAGGAATGCATAAGAGTTTATGACTGTGAAATAAGAGCCAATTGAATCAGAATCTAATATTCCTAAGCACAGGCTTGAAATGGATATGAGGAATTGCTGCCTTATATAGCTCTACTGTCACAAGTCTTGGGTTGATGACTCATTGATAAAAATGCACTAGAAAAAACTTTGGATGCTTAAATATAGCCACTGCTTTTAGTGATGAAGTACATTTGGATCAATATCCTAGATGTCAACATATAATAAATGCAGAAGAAATCTATTGAACTGATAAAAAGTAAACACAAATCAAAGGCTTTTTAAGGTTGTTGGGGACAGTACTTTAAATGTGTAGTCTGTGTTGTACATCTGGTGCTTCTCTAGTCCACATCTTTTTTCTTCTGTCACCATTGGCCATCTTACTTAAGGTTAATTCCCACAAATATTTTAGATGACTGATGCATATACTACCTATAAAGTCTTAATATAACTCATAACTGCTCATTTTATTACTGTGTTAAATGAATCACATGAAAATTTTAAAATAATATCTCATCCCCCTGTTCACAAATCTGAACTTAGTAGGACCTATTTTAGGTTAAAGACTGAGTGCTAGAACATGCTGATGCTGCCAGCCTAGTTCTAGGTAGTTTGAATCTAAGTTCTTTACTGTAAGCATTTTTGCTGTGTAACTAACAGGCCATAAAGTTATCTTCCCATGAAAAAGATAAAATAATGAAAAATAAGAGAGGTATTTTAATTGCAAAGGACATAATAAAATGTTTCAATAAGTATCTCAATGCATGAACAATTTTTGGATAAACACTTTTCCTTTATTAAAAGAGATATGTTTCCAAACACTAGGATGCATACATGGAACTGAACTATTATGCTGTGAATATTGCTTGACAGACAGATAATGGATGCTGCTATTTCTTATCATTATATAAAACATATAATAGATATCTGGACCATGTATATCTTGTATTACATATATCAGCCACATTTAAGTATTCAATCACATGCAAAGTATTTATATTTTATGAAGTCATGTATGCTAGAACCTGTGTCAGTTACCAAAATTCTTAAAACCACAATGCAATAGCATCTTATACACATGACAATAGCCTTATTAAAAAGACCTCCAACAACAAGCGCTAGAAAGGATACAGAGAAATAGGAACCCTACCATACTGATAGTGAGGATGTAAGCTGGTACAATCACATGGAAAGTGATTTGGAGTCATCTTACAAAATTGAAAATGAGAATGCCATATAGCCTAGTAATCCCATTCTTGGGCATCTGTCCCTGAAACATGTAAACATCAGTGCAAAAAAACTGTTTGCCCTGAAGTGTTTATCACAGCATTATTTACAATAGCCAGGACATGGAAGTAGCCTAAAGACTCTTGGTAGAAAATGTGGTATGTCCACATATTGAATACTATTCAGTTGGAAAGAAAGATGAAATACAGCCAAATGGAGGGAGTCTGAAGGACTTTGTATAGTAATTACCTGTATTTGTCACAAAGACAAATCCTGGACACAAACATAACAGGCCGTTACACAGTTAAGATGCTTATAAAAAGCTAGTGTGCATGAGTTAAGTATTAGTAAGTAATAAGTAGTGAGGACTCTGAGGCTAAGAGGAAGCAAGAAGGAAAAAAAGACAAGGGGATTTAAAAGATAGTGGGGGGGGGGTAGAAATAAACTAGATAGCCTTTTTAAAAAATCAGAATTCTCTCTACATCATGTTCTCCATTATTGAATATCATTTCTTTTTGCTACTTTCAAGAAATTTATACTCATCAGAAATCATATTTCTTTTTTGGTAATAGGAGGAATTTGATTCTTACATTGCCGTCAACTTCTAGCTTTGCTTGATAAACGTGGCAAAGATGGTAGTGGAAAACAAGCTGGTGAATATAGGTTAATTAAAGAATTAAGCATAATATTCTCTAAGATAGTAGTGAACTACTAGCTTCCTCTTTTATATTTTCTATGAGTTGGTTGATTTCTGGTTTTAATGGGTAAGAGTAGAAGACATGACTTCTCACTGAAGGCCTTACAAACTGATAAATTATCATTTATTAGTATGATATGCAGTCTGGCTTTATTCTCTTATTGCCCATGTCCAATATAATAACATTTATCACCATTTGATATGTCAAAAAATAAAAAATAAAATCCAATTCAAAACATGAGCCAAGCTGCCAACTGATTACCTATTATGGCAAAATTGCCTTATGACCAATTACTTAAATAGCAAAAATGTTTGTAGCAAAGTTAAAGTGAATAGGCCAGATAAGTTGCCAGTCCCTACAATTTTACTCAGCAGAGCAGAGGTGTTTAGTAGTGTCTGGGGGATTAAGTTGCACAACAAAAGAAGATGCACATATAAATTGTTTATAAATGTAATTTCTGTCCATAAGAATTGAACTAGTATCCACCAATTTAGATTAAATGTATGACAAAATTAATTTAAGACCACTTCTTAAGGATATTCATCAATTATTGATATATCCAGATAAGCTTAAATATGTATTTATTCAGTGTACAATCACAGTTAAAATACTTATGTTAATAAAATGTGGATTCTCAAAATATTAAATTCCATTCAGACCAGAAATTATACATTAAAAGAAAATGTTTAGATTTTAGCCAACATTAATAATGGTGTTTAGGAATAGCTAAAGATGGAATTGATGGGTTTTGACATGAGGGGTTCAAGAAAGGGGAAATATATTGCTAAATGAAACAAATGATGTGGAACAGTGTGTATAAAAAGTTATCATTTGCATAAAAAGAATGAGGTTAAGATAATAGACTTATATTTATTATAAGTGCATAAAAATAGCAAGAAAGAAATAACAATTGTTAACTCAGAGTGGTGCATAAACAGGAAGTTCCTATTTATATTTACATTATGAAAAACAACCTTTTCTAACGCTCTTATGTTTTGAATAAAGGATGATTTAACATATGAAATTTGTAGACAGGGTATTTTTCCCTTTTGACACAAACAGTATTGAAGAAATGCAAATTTATTTATTGCACATAGGGTAGTTTACATAGGACATACTACTTTTATTGAGAATATAAAGTATATCTTGCTGTGTACACCAAAATCCTGATATATACAAGTACAACATTGTACTTGCTTTGCTTTGTTTTTTGAGTGTTCTACAGTGTGGCATTGTATCCATTATTCAGCCCTGAGCTAAGCTGCATGTTCACATACCTATTTCAACAGCATACTTACCTACAGGTGTTTTTGAAGGGTGCTGTTTCCTGACTCTAAACCTGAAATGATTTCTTAAGCTAATTCTTATGGTTCATATGCTGTAAGATTTTTCTTGAGAGGACACAACTATAATATTTGAAAATGCATAATGCAGTGTTTGATTCCCGTACAATTGATTTTCTGCTGAGTCTGCGGGAGACTACAAGGTACTACACCAAAATTTTAAAACCCCCCACAAATCTACATATGTAATTTGACACTTCTGATTCACAGGAGGCCCAGATAATAGTGGAGTAGAGCTAATGGAAGTCAGAATAAGACTGCCTAGGTATAGTATTTGCATAATGAGTTTGGAACTGACAGTACATTTCCTGCTCTTGGTTGGGGTAGCTGAGTGAACTAAATGAAATGTTGAGGTAACAGTAATAGATCATATTGCACAGCTTGCCATAAACATGAAGTAATTTGGAAGGTTAATGAACAAAGCAGTGGTTCTCTATGAGGGCTTTCAGAAAATATTAGCAAACAATGAAATGAAACTGCCTTAAGCATGAGGGAAAAAAAAAATCTATAGAATTCTCCTTCTTTCTCTTTCCAGTACTCCATAAATGAAACAAAAGCAACTTCAACATAAGGCATGTGTTAAGAATTAATATTTCTATGGATTAATTGTTTCAGCCTGGTCTCAAGTCATCCATTCTTTCTAATTTGTCATTAATCCTCAAATACCCTGTACTGCAATTGTTTCTGCCAAAATCATGTTAGTTTAAAGTAAGAATATAATAAACAAACAAATAAATCTTGCCAAGACTTAAAAGTTATTATTATTGGACAAATTAGATATAGAACCAAAAATAGAGAAAAGCAACTATTTCCATGAATAATGTAATTGTAGCTGGGAAATAAAATGATCAGTCTCCCCAAAAAAGGTCAGCAATCTTCTACTTCTCTCCTAAAATATAATTTACAACCTTTATAGGAAGTGTAATAAGTGTATGTCTAATGTGTATTTGATGTGGAGCCTGGACCAATGCTTCTCAAAATTTAATGAGAATATGAATCACTTTGGGATCTTGTTAAATGTAGATTTTGATTCAAGAAGTCTTGGGTGTCCAGATATTCAACTTTTCTAATAAGCTCCCAGTTGATGCTTTCGAAGTCACTGCTGTTGATAAAGGGAACATGTGGGCAGTAGCTATCCAGAAGGCTTCCACAGGACTTGTAGAGTTGTGTATCAAGAAGGGCTTCAAGCAGGGGCCAGAGAGTGTTAGGGAGGATGGGGGAGGGGCAGGAGAGGAGAAGGGAAACCTGATACTCAGTTAGGATATTTAGCTGGTCACTTAAGAGAGTGATACCTGCAGCATTCTACATCTTTCACTATCTGCAGGGAAACAGAAAGCCAAAGTTGCTCATCTCTACATTGTAAAGCTTAAGCAAAATCTGTGGCCATCAATTTTTCCCCTCTGCTTCTGAAGAAAAAGATGAATATGATACAATGAAAATTGTGGGATTCTTAGAATTATCAATAGATGAAAGTGTTTTGTTTTCTGTGTGCTAGTTCTTTTTATTTGGGAAAACTACTCAGCCTCTTTGGGTCCAGTTTTCCCATAAATTTTCAGGCGAGGGGCTTATATTTAGGTCACTACCACCTCAACAATTACAAAGAGCTATAAACCACACAACCTAAAATAATGATGACTTTTGCTAGCAAGAATACCAAATTTGTTCTTTTTTTTTTAATAAAATTGGTGCTTGAAATTACTGCTCTTGGGACTCTATTACTCTGAAAAAAAATATATATATATATATAATTTTGGAACTGTGCTTTTGGAATTTTCTACCATCAGTTTTAGAATCACCTAAAAAAAAAATCAGTGACATTATTGTTTTATAATCCACTTAATTTAGCCTTAAATCTATATGAATAACCCCTTCAAATGTTAGAGAAAATCTAATCGAAGAATTTTTTTTAGAGTTCTTTTACTTAGAGTTCTTTATGACACTCATTTGTATACTTGTCTGTCAATATTTCCTTCAAATCTTTTTTTCATTTTATAAGTTTATTTTTACATCATTTTGTACATTTTTTTTTTCATCTCAATTGTAATCCCCACGGGTTTCCCATCACCAAGTCACCTATGTGCCATAGTGCCATAGTCCCATGCACTTCCCTCCCCACCCCCACACCCCCGTTTATGATCCCATTCCCCACTCCACCCCCACAAAATGTCTCTGGTATATGGCTGTTCATTATTTTTATTATTTTCTCGCCTGGTCCATTATACTCCTGCTATGAGTGAAACCATCCGGTATTTTTCTTTCTCTTTCTGGCTTATCTCACTAAGCATGATCTTTTCCAGCTCCATCCAAGTTGCTGCAAGAGACATGTGTTTGTTTTTTTGGTTGCTGAGTAATATTCCATTGTATATATGTACCACATCTCAAAGAAGTTTTAGAGGATGAAGATATCTACTTTATCATTGCAATTTTACAGCAAGACTTTCCCCAACTTGTATAATTACTTGCATTTATAAATATCTATATCTATCTATCTATCTATCTATCTATATATATATACTTTTTTTCCTGGAGTGCACTCCAGCCTTACTAAATATCCCCAAATGGATCTAAAGATGATTCAAGTGTTTGAGGAAATTAAGTAAATTTCACAGAGTATTTAATATAGAGGATTTGCTCAACTTGACCAAACAAAAGAATGAAGAATGAATGATCAAAATATGTCATGTAATTGGTGAATTGCCATTTATGCAACTATAAACAAAATGCATTAGATAACTTCAAGATTGAGGACTTTTTTTTGTGTGTGTGTGTGCCACCATCTCAAATCTTTCTGTTTAGATAAAAACTAAATGCTTTCCTACCATTAGCATTTAGGAAACTTGACAATCAAGATTTTATGTTATATACAAGAATCCCTAGGGTCCAAAGTAGCAAGCAATACCTGGTAGGAGCTGTGAAATATTTGTTCACTTGGTCTAAATAACATTTCATAATTTAGATGATATTTTGGCCTCAGTGTGTAAGATGAAACCCATTATTCCTTTATCATGTAATTAACATAGTAGGCAAGTTAATATGTATGCAATAAGGATACTATTTTGATGCATGAGTTGGTTTTTGTTTTTCTGAGAGGATTTAGCACAATACAATAATATTATATTAATGTTCGTTCTTGTTTTTTGAGCACCAAAGAGATTTGAAGGAACAGCTACGAAGTCTGCTTTTACTCCACAGGGGCTGCAGTGTTCCCTGGAATAAGAGGGAAGATGGATGATTTGGCAAGGGGTGTACTGATGTGAAAGGGAAAGAAATTCTGAGAATTTTTAAGACATTCACAGCCTTCATAATCAGAAAGAATTGCCCAGGTCTATTTGGTGATCTCAGATTAGTGAGCATCTCCATGTGGTGTAAGAGAGGCAGAGTATAAGCGGTTGCACGCTATTTCTTGGCAGGAAACAGGGAAGTAGGCAAATATCCAGTGCTGCAGAGCAGCTGACTTTCTCAGTGGGACCTGCTTTGGAGTAACAAGGATGTTGGCAGTATTGTGTCTGGGGGACTGATTGATTTCATGGGAAAGATGAAACAGGTGCCAGAAAATCAAGCTGGACCGAGTAATGTCAGTGAAGAAAAAGGATTGATCATTACAGTTAGATGAGACAGGAGCAATCTCAGGAGAGGTCAACCAGCATAGGAAATGGCTGAGAGCAAAATACTCTATCAGAGACCAGGTACTATATGAGCATATCCTACTCCCACACCCCAACCGGATAGCAGTGTCATACTGAAAAGAGTACAAGAAAATTATGAATGGACTTCACCTGTCCAGGAATCAGGATTCCTCTCTGATACTAGTAGAATGGGTTTTGACTGTTCCATGATTGAAATAGAAGTTCAGTCATGGAAAAAATGAATTACATTTTTGGCTCACTAAATTTATAGTTATTGCAACTTGCACTTTCTATATTCATAAAGTACTAAGCCCCATGATTGGCACAGAGGATTCAATCTATAAAAGACAGCTGTTGTTATTATCAAGGAGAAGAACTTGTAGTTTGGAAGGAAGTTAAAATTTAAGAAATAAACTAGAAGTGTGTGCTTGGTACAATCAATATTAACGAAAGAAAGAAACTTTGTAGGTTAAAGGTGAAAGCAAGGTGGTAGGGTTGTTTATTGACAGGGAGCATAGCTTCATCTTCTTGTGTTCCTCTAACATCCACCACATTGGTGGACCCTTTTTATTTTCCCTTTCCCTTGTATATAACTTCTAAATTATTAAAAGTTGAAAGAAAAGCTTAAACATACTATTGGTGATAGCCACCATCCAACCAGTTTCAAGTAACTCTTCTGCCCAACATAGGCAACAATTGTTATTACTGTCATGTTTTGCTTCAGGCCATCTAAAATAAATATGAATCTATACTCTTATTCGTTGACGTTTTATACAAACTGTCCTGCATCATTTTTCATTTGAGTAATATATTTGGATATAAATAGTTCTTTTTAAAATTGTATCTTACTCCATTTTATGGGTCTATCCTAATTTATTTACTTCTTTTTTTTTTAAGATTTATTTATTTATACATACAGAACTGGTGTACAGGCCAGAGATGCGGAGGGTGAGAGATTCACCAGGGACAGAGCAGAACAGACAGATCGACGAAGTACACTGCTGAGGGGAGCAGCAGGTGGGTCAGGAGAGGTCTGCCACGCCATGTGGTCACCTCCGGGGCAGGAAGGGATCGAACTTATGCGGAACTGACTTAAGTTTCTTAGTGCAGTGCCTTAACCCGCTGCACCACCAGGGAGGGCCTATTTACTTCATTTTTGTTGGAAATTTGTTTCATAAAAAAATATTACGAAAAACTGGAAGTTGTACTAGTTTCAGTTCTCACATGTGCTTATACTTCTGTTTCCACTTTTCACATTTTCTTGACCAAGGGATTACTTGAGTCAAGAGGTTATATGTTCTTAATTTTGATGATGCTGCCAACTGTCCCTTCACTGGATTTGTCTCTTTGGATCATTTTAAATCTCACCATCTAGAGCAGATTGCCTTTGAGAAATTACTTCCAATTTGACAGGACTAGAAAACCAGTAACAGATTTTTGTTAAAATTTTGTTATAAAAGACTTTTGAATCTTAGAAAATAAAAAGTTAACTACTGACATTTAAAATCATATAAAATATCTGAACCCACTTTCCTCAGAAAGATAATCAGAATCATTTAAAATATGATACTCTAACTTTAAAGGAAAATGGAATATCAAATTGCTTTTAAGAGATTGGTATAGGGCTTGAACTACTTGACAGCTTATTTTAGTTTGGTGATGCAGTTGAAAGTTACTTGTCTTTATGAAAATCACAGCTATAATTACTAAGTTGTCTGCCTTGTTCAACTAAAATGTGATTAAAGGAAGATGTTAACACCTAAGTTAATAACTAAAATTTGAAATTCACACTTGTATTTAAAAATGCAATGGGAAGTAACCTTTAATATCATCAAAAATAAGTGCTTGAAGCTATATGTAGGTTATAATTTTAGTTGAATTTATTGAAAACTAAATGGAAAAATATTCGTGCATCTTTACATACACACACACACACACACACACACACAAACAATACATAAATGCACCTATCATACATCCATCAAATAATTAGCATTTCAAACAGGAAAGTCTTAAGACTCATGCTCTAAGTTTATTGTGATCTGCATTTGAAGATACATTTGTTCAAATAAAACAGGGTTTGTAGGAACACATTGTACTGTGGAGTCATGAGAAAAGGAGAGAGGTACAGGCTTCAAAGGAGAGTGGGGTTATATCAACTAGAGGTAGAGGATAGGACCTTTCTGCAAATCTGAGCCCTGATTCTCCAACAAAAAATGATAACTGAATAATTAGATGGATGCCATGAGGGCATAGAAGCTCATTCCTTCCCTAATTTCCTTTTTATTAATAAACCCGTTGTTGCACCTTGAACCTGAGTTTTGTCTTACAGTTTGGGCACACAGGGGAGGACCCATGATTCATGTCTTTGCACACATTTTCATGATTTTCATGACTACAAGAAAATGTTTAGACAAAGCTGACATTGAAGATAAAGGAAGTGGGCCTTGAGCCAAGGAGTTAGGCAGCTTACAGGAACTGGAAATGGCAAGACAACATTCTATCTTAGAGTCTCAAGAAAGGAACACCTAACTTTCAACATCTTAATTTTAGCCTAGTGACAATTTTTGTCTCCTAAGCCCTAAAATTTCTGACCTCTAGGGGTAATAAATCTGTGTCATTTTCAGTCATTAAGTTTGTGGCAAGTTTGTTGCAGCAAAATAGAAAACTAATACAAAAATCCCATTTAGGGCTCTGCTTTGAGGAAATATGACACCTGACAGGGTCCACTTTCTCAGATGCCACTGCAGTGCCATTCCCATTATCGTACTCCCTTATACTAAAACAAATAAGCATATGGAGTACTTGCTAGTCATGTAGTACCATGGTGATTAGTAGTCTGAAATGAGCAAGCCAACAAGCCATATTCCAAACCTGGCAGCATCATTATCTGCAAGGAAAAGATACTTGCTGGTACCCTTGGTGGGGTTGCAGGAAGGGTCCCTTCTTTCCATCTGTAAGAGAACAGCACTAGCAATGAAGTCAGAGGGTTGTTGAGAATGAATGTATGTAAAGTGCTTAGCATTGATGAGTATTGAGTAAATTGTAACCATCTTTATTTGTTTTTGCCCAACAACTTTGCATTTTACTTTTCTTTGAATATAAAGGAGTAGTCATGAAATAAGACTGTATCAACATTATTTGGTGTGCAAATATATTCCAGTTTAGAATTTGTATTTTATTTCCATTGCAGAGAACTTATCAGGGAGAAAAATTAGATGAGGAAGGGATTGTCTGCATTATTTCTAGTTTTATCATAAAAGCTTTAGCCGTGTGACAGAAATAGAGATTTGGATTTGCTCTGATTTATTTCAGCTCTATTTAAATATATTCTACAAAAAATACCCTGCATAAAGTAACACTTCCCAAAATGTGTCCACAAACCTTAAATTTCCTGGAGGGGTCATTTAAAATGTAGATTTCTGAGCCCCACCCCTTTGAGATTGAGGGTTAAATAGCATTTTTTTTTTTTTGTCAACTTCCCCATGAACTGCCACATTTTGAAAACACTTTTCCAGTTACCAAGTGATTTTGATAGTGACCATACTGAGCTATTGGCTCACCATTTTATGGGCACAGAAACTGATACCATAACACTGAGATTTGAGAAAAGAAAAAAAAAAGTTATTGCAAATTGATAAGAAAGTAGGAGAACAACTGAAATCTGTCATGCCTTCCCAAATAAGAAAGGAATGGTATATTATATTTTGGGGAGTCAGTGTTGAGAAAAGGTAAGAGTTACATTTTATTGACAGAAAAGCTGGTTGGGGCAGAGATGTGGACTTGGCTGAAATCACTGGCTAGATATAGGAGAGTTCAAACCCAAAAGCATATGAAGAGGCTTTTCTTGAAATTACTAGAACCTTGAATTTCTGTTGGTGAGCCCTCTGTTTACAAATATCTCCCTTTTCTGCATTTGTGCCTCTCAACTCCAGTAAGTCTAGAAAGTCAGTGCCAACTGAGTTGATAAGCCCCAGGGCTCTGGCTTTGCTGAGTCTGTAACAACCAGTCTCATAGAATAGTTCAAAAAAGTGCTTCCTTCCCCCCCCCCTTTTGTTATGCTCTTATGGGCTGAGAACAATTTAACTGTTTAACTTCAATTACAATTTTGTGCAACCTATCTCATTTCTTCATGCCCCAGTTTCTCCAATTTTAGCACTGGATAGTAGCCTGTTTGTTTAACAGACTCTGAATGTTCTATTTCATGAAATAATAAACACTACCCTCGAAATGTAATTAGAATTGGTCAGCCTGAAGAATACATTTGGATTTAAGTAGTCAAAATGTCAGGAAATTTGTTTCCTTAAGTTAAATCCTCACATTGGACTTAGTCATTATTTAAATATACATGGAAGTATGGAATCATATTTTTATTGCTTCAAAAAGATGGTGAGCGTACTTAATTTTGAATGTTCTGAAAATATATTCTATCTAAAAGTTGATCTGCCTCAACAATGGAATTTTTTTTAAATATTTATTTATTCATACAGAACTGGGGTACAGGCCAGAGATGCAGAGGGTGAGAGAACCCACCAGAGACAGAGTGGGGAGCAGAACAGGCAGATCGATGAAGTACACTGCTGAGGGGAGCAGCAGGAGGGTCAGGAGAGGTCTGCCACACCATGTGGATCACCTCCGGGGCAGGTGGGGATCGAACTCATGCAGAAGTGGTTTAAGCTTCTTAGTGCTGTGTTTTAACCTGCTGCGCCATCAGGGAGGGCCCAGGAAAATTTTTAAAAGTAAGACCAAGTTAAACAACCACCTAAAAGATGAACAACTATTAAAAAATGGGTGAAGTTTCTGGTAACCATGGCTGAGTAGATGGGAAAATGGAGTGCAGGCAGAATATTGAGATTAAATTCCATTAGTTTATAAATTTTCTGTGTACTCTTGAGATACCAAAGTCCAGTTGACTTACAGTAACAGGGATACAACTCAAGTGTTGCAGCTCAAATGTCTTAGCTATAGTGTTAGGGCTTTTGCTTTATAGCTCAAGTATTACAGGAGAAGTGTCACAGCTCTTGAGTTGTAGCTCTAGTATTAGAGCAAACCTTTATACAGGATTCAGGGACTGTAGTCCAGGGGATAGAGAATCAAGGAGGCCTTGCCCTGAACGCCCAAAGAGCCTTGAAGGGAATCCGCTTGTGTAGGCAAGTCAGGTAGGGCTAAGTCTCCTTAATGCAAATGAGTTTTGAGCCAGCTCTGTTCTGAATGGTGGAAAGGCTGCCAAGTGATAATTGGTCAGATTTCAATCCTGGCCGGGCTGGCCAGTGTGGTTTCATTTTCAACTGTGAACAAAGTCTGGGCAGGCCCCAGCTTGCCTGTGCACCTGGGCTTGCCTGAGATCTGACCCTCCAAGCCCTGGTTGTTACCCAGATTCCAGATGGCTCCGTGTTCACTTTTCCTTTTTACTTATCAGCTTTCATAATTTAAAGTGGCACTTTCTGTTGAGCAATGTTTTGTTTTGTTTTTTTCCTTGTTCCTTTTTGACGTACTTTTTGCTTGCAATTGTAGAAAGAGCAAAGAAATGTGTTTTTGTTCCTGCACTCATTGATCTTAATGTTTAATAGTAGAAATGAGACAAGTGCATAGAGCAGTAAAAACACGTGTGTGTTAGAAATATACTGCTATTTGTATCTTTTAGGTTTGTATTTAGCGAAAATAATTTTAAGAACTGGAAAATGACTAGATTTTAAAGTACATCATTCAGATACAAATCTAAAATTTCAGAGTCAGAAGCTAGTTATTTTCCTTCTTCTTTCTTTCATTTAATTTATTATTCATAATGATTAAGTAAGAAAAAAAAAGGCATCAACTTACCTTACTGTGTAAGGTTTTAAAATTTTTACATGAAAGAAAAAAGTAGTCCATGAGCTCAGTGGATTAGTGGGATAAATAAGAGCACTGTATGATACCGAAAGACACAAGAAAGGATTTTGTGAACATTGATTAGATTTGCTCCTAGGAGGTATCACTTTAAGTAAGAAATCAAAATGTGAACTTTCTGAAACCTCAGAGCTGCTAAAGCATAGATTGTGATTTAACTGTTATCGAAGGTATTGCTGCTACTTAGAGTATTTATTAATTAGTATTCAGATTTTAAGATATCTTCAGTAATCTATCTTTCAAAGATTTTATCGTCTTACAAGTGAACTATGTTATTAGTCTGAAAAAAGTCCAGTCTAATGGTTTTGACTAGAAAAAGTCGATGCAGGACCCTCCCTGGTGGCACAACAGGTTTTAAAGCATAGCACTGTGAAGCAGTCTGCAGCCAATACAGCATGAGTTCGATCCCTGGGCAAGTGACCCACATGGTGCAGCAGACCTCTCCTGTCTCCCTTTCTGTTCCCCTTAGCAGTATATTTCAGTCGATCTGCTGTTTCGTCCCCCACTCTGTCTCTGGTGAATATTCTCACTTCCACACGTCTGGCCTGTACCCCAATTCCTGTATGCATGAGTAAGTAAATAAATTTTGGAAAAAATTCAGTATAGCACTTTGAGGAGTACATATTATTTAAGTTGCAAAATAGTATATTTTTAAAGTATAAACCAGAAATTTAAAGTTACTATTTTTTTTTTGAAACTCATTTAAAAGCATTTATGGGACTACCCTTTAGATTAGCATATGGACTTCCTAAGTTTAGATAAAAAGAATATTTAAAAAGCTAAGGAGTCGCATATAAAATGTTTAAAGTTCATTACATTTAAAAATTAATATGATTATGTCTAGTATGAGCAATATATACTTGCATAACTTTTTAAAAGTAAAAATTATATCCCAACCATCCATTTCCAGAGCTACCCTCAATCACTACTAACACTAGTGTATCTTCCAGAGAGAACATGAGCAAATGTGCTTAATTAGATGCTCATAAAACACTGGCATCAAATATAAAACAGATTTGTACTTGACTATGGTTGCATATAAAAAAAGACAAACACAGCAGTGATGAATTTAGCAAAGTAGAAATCCCAAAGTCCTACCGAAAGGTGCCAACTACATGGAGAAATTTGATTGTCAAGCCTGGGATGGCAGGCAGGGCTGGACCAGTGGGCATGCGTGTTAAGTTAAAGCTGACGGCAGAGAATGACTGAGGAAGCTTCAAGTATTATGCCATCCTAACAACTGGAGCAATATGCTCCCAAATAATGAACCTCATTCCTAGTTCCCTCTACTCTCATGGTATGAATTAATCCCAAGGAACTATATTTTATAACGTATTCAGCAGACTATTTCTCCATGGGTGCTCGACAAGGAAGTAGCATTTAATCTTGGGTGTGCATGAGAATCACAATGGCAGTTTAATAAAAATGCACTTTATCAAGCTCAATCCATGGGGATTTTGACCCAGACAATGCGTGGTAAGGTCTGGAGTCTGCATTTTTGATGAGCAGCTCAGGGGATTCTGCTGCAATGTTCCTACAACACAATTAGAGCAAGTACAGCAACGAGAAGCGTTTCAAATTCTTTGATTAGTTGACTGTACATGCCCACTGTACACACAAAATGAATGTGATTCTCCAGGTTCCTCCTGGATGTCTCATGTTTGAAGTCACTGGAGAGCAGTTCCAACACCAAATGTTCCAACAACTTCAAACTCTAAAATTGCAACCATAGATTTAATGTGCATTTTTCCTTGCCGAATCCTTCATTTTCCCTCACACAATATGTAACCCAGTTTATATGAATAAATGAGAAAATTTATGTAAGCAATTTTAGAACCTGGTGGGTAAAAATTAACCTCCTGTATCTTATGCTTTTTAACACAGGAGGGACTTTACTCGTTCTTAGTAATCACTTTTATTAAAAAAGGAGCTGTGATCTGCCTTTGCAATAGAGCTTTTTCTTTAATATCACAGTATAATTTCCTTTGAAATGTCATATTCATTGAAACTTAATCTAGGAAAATTAAATCAGCTGGAATTTGCCTTGGTATCAACATATAAAAATTATGTTTAAATTAATTCTTTATATATAATACCTTGCTGAGAGTCATTGTCCCCGAAGTTAGCCTACCTTTTGGTAGATTACCAAAAGTTAAGCAATTTGGCACTCCTGATTAACTTTTTAAATACACCTTGGCCAGTATAGTAATTCCTACATACACATTCTGTATTCTCTGTCCTTGCAATGGGCTCAGTGCTATTGACCCGGGCTAGTATTTATTTACTCTGACACTGTGTCTGTTTAGTTGTTTGTAGCATCATTGCTAAGGAAATGTGTCCAGAAAATCTAAAGCTCCTATTTATGCCAAAGCTATATCCTCTTGCCAACTAAATCCCCAACCCCAGTTGTCATAGCAACCAAAAAAGATTTCAGGTGCCTAAATTATAGAATCATGTACCAGACAGATGACATCACTTGTAAAATGGTGTTTTGCTGAATCTGCATGGTTCTAATAGCTGCAAACAGAAATTCAGGGTGGCAAACCATAAAATATCTGGGATGTGTTATGTTGGAAAGCCAGTTGGGAAAAATAGCTCACTCTGGGGGCCTGGGAGCACATACACGCGTGCACACACGCTCACACACTCCTCTCCATATCACCTTTATCTGTCGTCACATATACCTCCTCCTCCTCTTCCTTCTCGTTCTTACCAAGGAGACAGCTATAAAAAGAGTCTATATTGTGTGTAGACAACTTGATCTATTTACAACATTGAGAATGAGACTATAATCTGGTTGGAAGATAGCAAGACAGAAAAGCCAGTATTGTTTCAAAAGGGGTTCTGTACAAAAATGGAAATGGCAGTTCACTGATAAATAAAAAGAGGTGTTAGATTCCTCAGATAAATACATATTTCCAAAGATTCTAATCATCAGTCTTTACTTCAGAATTAGGGATTGAAAACTTCAAGCAAATGTATATATGGTATCTCTCTGAAAAGGAAGTATCATGAATATGATCACATATTAATACAAAGGTATGAATAAATGGGTAAATCATTTGCAGAGGTGAGTATGTTGGAGAGAAACAATAGGTGTAGTGTACAATTTCAACATAGCAAATTGCTATAACTGTATGGTAAAAGCAGTTGTGGATGAAAGAGAGGTTCAAGTAATACTGAAATGTAGCTCTAAATAATTATACTTTACTAGGAACCAGCTTGATACTCTATCTTCTGTGAACCAGCAAGACATATTTTTCAGTGGCCTTTCAAATGAAGCTTAAATATTCATTCATATGCTAGAATATTCTTAGCATGTTTACTTTGGTAGCAGGTTTAAATATCAATTCTCTAAGTCATGAAAATATCTAATATTCTTTAACACATTTAACTTATTTCATCAGTGAAGACAAATTAGGGCTACTATTATTTAAACCTTAACCCATCACAGTATTTTCTTACTATAACAAACACTAAATAGCTGCTTAAAATGCAATATAGAACAGATTAACAGGTTACTTGAAATCATTGAATTTCATTCCTGGAAAAACATTAAGAAAATGAATCTAAAATCCAAAAAGGGAATTTTATTCAACATATAACTGATCTTCTTAAAGGTAAATTCTCCTTAATAAAAAAGTACAAAAACAAAAAATAGAATTATTTTATCTGTTTATTCCATGTTGTGTCTAGCTTTGAATTATATGAAAATCAACTATAAGCAATATAAGTAAAATACAACTGAAAATAAACTTAAGGAAAAAAATAAGTTTGGTATATAAAATATGCATCTTGAATATTTGTATACATAACCAAATATTGGGTTACTGAATTTCTTGTAACTAACGCAGAAGGGGAATAAAGCTAACTCCATAACATTTTACAGTGGATTCTGGAAGCTAGATTTTTTTCCTGCTTTTCCTGTCCCCCCTCCCCCCTTAAGCACATTGCATCCACTATGGTACTCATGATGAAAATTCAGTGTCCAGGAGAACAGATTTCAATATTGGGGTCAGTAATTTATAGAATTAAGAAAAATTACTATGCAAGTTTTAAAATATAGTCCAAAACCAGAACAAAGAAATAATATGCTATTGAGGATAATTTTAATAGATATGTTTCAGGTTCAATGAAGTTTTACAGAAGTACAGTATGTTTTTCTAAACATGTTAGTCCAGAGAAGCAGGTCTCATCTGGAAATATGTGGATGTATGTCTAGCTCTGTACAATCCTACTTTATCATGTCATCTGTGGGAACTACCTTGACTTTACATATACCAGTTAATGAAAGAATAACAGATGAGTTAAGACACTAGCTGAGTTTGGTAGTCCAGATCTGTGAGTCCCAATAAACAACCAAAGAGTAAATAGTCAAAAGTTGGAGAGCAAGGAACTCATAGAGCCGTTAAAGGATACTTATTTTTTATATTACTACAAGCAACAAAAGGCAGTTTTGTGTTTTTTTGAAGTCTTTTTTCTCCATATCAATGACTGCCAAAATAATAAGGAAAACATTGCGACATGTTTTCCCTTTCATCTTTGCTTTTTTCTATGGTAAGAAGATTTAGTTAGTGCCAAAACCCAGCACAGGCTCCCTTGATGACGGAATCCAAGGGGTTCAGAATTACTTGCTAAGAAACGTGGTGCCGTCTCCCGACCCTTTCAACTGACGCAGACTTCAGGGCAGCGTGAATCCGCCCTTCTTGGGGTACAGACAGTCTGGTCTCTGTGGGGCTGCAGTTACCTACCAAGCATTAGAACAGCACATCAACTAAAGGGCATGACCCAGTAAAGAGGCAGCTAGCTAAGCATTACTATGTAAAGAGAGAGAAGATAATCAAGAGCATGTTATTAAGAAATCACTGGTTTGGAGAATGAAGCACTTTGGGATGCAGTAAGTATGGAGGCTGAAATGTCACCATCCTGCTCGGTCATGTGGGTTTTCAATACTTAACCTCTGGCAAGTGAGTGAATTGAGGTGCATCAGTGCAGCTTCTGTCAGTCCTTGAAAAAAAACCTCCCCCGTTATTGTTGATGATTTTGATATTAAGGGCAGAAAACCTTAGAAGCAAATACGGTTTGATACAAATACCATGTAAATTTAATGTCCCTTGATAATTATGTAGATTCTTATTTAGACTATTACCAGTCACTATTTCCTGTAGTATGTAGTTAGCTCAAAGAATTGAGGAACAATATTGGTATCAAAACCAGAAACACAATGGAGAAACCATGATTATTGATTTTTGCATCCACAATATAGGGCAAAAAATAGCTATAATTCATTTTGAAACTTTCATTTGACTCCAAACAATATATTTAAACATTGAGAATTCTCTTTAAGCAAGCAAAGTAATGGGGTTATTTGGCAAACCATAGTAAATAAATTGATCTGTTTCAGCAGTCCTTGAATTATCATTCAATATCAAAAGAAAATGGCAGCTTGCCCACATTTTGATTTTCAAACTAAATAATTTTAAAGATACAACAGTATACATGCTACCCTCCTCTAGTTAGTAGTTTTGTTGAACTACGATTTTTTAAAAAGATTTATTTATGCATACAGAACTGGGGTACAGGCCAGAGGTGCAGGGGTGGTGAGAGACTTTCCCAGAGACACAGTGGGGAGCAGAACAGACAGATCAACAAAGTGCACTGCTGAGGGGAGCAGCGGGCAGGTCAGGAGAGGTCTGTTGTGCCATGTGGATCACATCCAGGGCTGGGGATCAAACTCACAATGAAGTGGCTGCGGCCAGCTTGCAGTGCTGCATCCTAACCCATTGTGCCACCAGGGAGGGGCCCTGCACTATGATTTCAAGCTTCCCTTTCTAGGGTGAAGACTGTCTTCCCAGCAGACACAGGCAGCTCAGTTCTCACAGGGTCTTAGTTACAGAATGATACAAGGTTAGCCCGATCAGTGAGGTTAGTCAAAACAAGAAAGATTACAAGACGGGATGCTGGGGAAAAGATGGTGAAAACCAACATTATGTACTTCAAAGAGGGAGGACGTGATTATAGGATACAAATATCTTAGAGGTGAGTGGATAAAGGGAAAAAGGGAAATTAGCACACATCAGTGACAAATGGTTAAATCTGCTTTTTAGGGAGGAATAGTTGAGTCAAAGGAGTAGTAGTAACACCAGTAGTTGACTAAAAGTAATTTGAAACCGACACTGAGAAATCACTTTTTATTTGTTTCCTGTATTGATATAAGGATTCTAACTGATCAGAAATGGTTGCAATTGTAATAAAGTGATGCTAACAATTTAAAATGAAAGCAACCACTGATTTACAAAGACACTGATAAAAGAAACTGGAAGCAAGACTAGATAAAAGCTTAGCTGTGTCAAAAGCCCAAGTCCTAAGATTCTAACAAGTGGCTCTGATAATGCACCTCTGATACAATAGAAATATAGGGATGCTCTGAACTCCATGCTTGTGGCAATTTTGGTCTTCTCCAAATTTTAGCTCCACCAACAGAGGCTTCACTAGGGAAGCAGCTCTCCTCCCCCCTTGTAAACTGACCCCAAAAGGGACATTTCAAACGCTCACCACAACTACACTAGTCACCCTAACCTCTTCTTGGTGGTTCTTAACTCACCACTTACAAAAACTGAATTTTTGTTTACATTATTGGAATGTGATCTCCCTTAGTAAATCACATTGTGAATATATGAAACTTAAGTGAAACCTTAGGTGGGAGTCAGTATGTGAAGATCCAAACCACATACTTTGGTGTCGATTAATCATTAAATCTGTGCATCTGGAAGCAGGGTCACTGTCCAACTAAATTCTCCTTCCACAAGTCCACCTCCCCTTTCTTTCACTACAGGGCATCCCATTCTCTTGACTATCCTGCATTAGGAAAATGGTGATATTTTTGACTGCGTTCTCTACCTTTTCTCATCACAATCAGTCAATGAATCCAATCACTTCCAGTCCTTAGAATTTCCTACATTCTCCCTTTCCTTTCCATCTTCATAGCCACTGTTCCATTCCAGACCCTGGCATCTTCTAAATAACACTCTGAAATTGCTCTCTCCAACAAGATCTTCCTTCTCATCAATCTCATAGCCTCCTCTGAATGTAACCCTCTAGTACACAACTGTAATTTTGTTAGTTTTCTGAATAGAAACCCTTGAGGATGAGCCCTCTCTATTGGGTAACCGGAGAAGGTATCTCCTGAATTCAGGCTTCCTCTTTGCCTCAACATGGTTGAACCTATCACTTTATCTTGCATCTAGCACACACTTAGTGCCATAGCTCTTTCCAGAAATACTCCCAGCTATCTTACTCTGGTATTTTTATAAAATAGTTCTTCCACATGTGCATCCACTTTTCAAAATTCAGCTTAACTGTTACCCATCATGAAGTCTTCATGACCCTAGAATACCGATCTCTTCAGAAACACTCAGTTGCTCTGTTTCTTAATAATCTTGGTGCAATTCAAATTTGTTTAGGAAGGATCTATATATTTATTATAGGGTCTCCTGTTCCCTGAAAGCAAGAACCCTGCTTAAGCATATGCAGGACATTTTGTGCTACATTCTACGGTGTAAACTATGCTTTTGAATGAAGAAATTGATAACATTTAAAGTTATTGTATTTAAATGTGAAGGAATTTTAGAAAGGCTGCCATTATTACCAAAATAGGGAAAAAATGCAAGCCCAATGCTCTTTGTTCTGAATAAGGTAAAAATCATTTCCCATGACTACTTTCTCACAAACCATCATGCTGGGCTTAGCTGTTTTATGATTTTACCAAACATTATAACTAAGAAAAATATGAGTACCTAGGAAGAAGTTACACACTCTGTCAGTGGCTAACTCTGAAGTATTGATGTGATTTTTATATTTTTCAAGTATTTCTTTTTTCTACAGAATATTTAACATGCATATCAGAAGAATATTTATAACAACAATAGTATTTGACATTGAAGCTAATAAATCAAACATTTGAAAGTTATAAATTGCAATCTAGTAGTATAGATTAAATATGATATGCTACATATGTTGGAACAAAACTCTAAAGAAAATTAAAGAATAAATAGAAGCAAAAACTTGAGGCAAAGAGAAGAAGAAACTGTAATTGTTAAGGCAAATGTTTCCCTGGCACAAACTATGTGATAAGAGTTTGAACTAAGATTGTAGCTGTGGAAAGAGGAAAATTCAAATCATAAGCCATGAGGTTAGGTTGACAATTTGATGAGGGATTGAGGGGCTGGGAGAATCTCTCAGTTGTAAATAACTGTTCATAACCTAATGAATAAATAACATATTGGTAAATAACACAGAAAAAAACTCAAGGATGCCTCCACTTTAAGAAATAACAATTTTACTTTTAATACTAAGGCTAGTGTTTAAATAAAACAAATTAGTTGGCATGTGCTACATAGAAGTTTCTGGTAAAAAGCTTTAAAAAGGTATAAAGAAATCAAGAAAGGAAATAAGCCTGATATGTGAGCTCTAATCTTCTGGTAGTTTGAGTCATATAGTCAGAAGAGATAACAGGGGTTCCTGTTGAGGTTTTTAAAAGACAGGGTTGCCAAGAGCAAGCTCTAATGAAAGACATGACATCTTCCTCTAAAACGAACAAGTGGCTTGTTCTTGAAGAAAACATGTGGCCCTATAAAGCAAGGGGTAGGGTGGTTTTCTACTTGGGATGGATCATTATGGAGTTTGATAATTGTGTGGAATTAATTGGCTCACTTTGCTAATGACATCAATTAGTAGTTGGCATCTCCAGCTTGCATTTTATATTTTCAAGTCTTTATTCTATGAGATACATAGCATTTGTTTGTAACCATATCATAGCATTTCATGTAACTATCTTAATGGTTTTAATATAGGAATTTATAGAAAGGTAATATTAACATACTCATTTTTATTTAATCAAATTCACTCAAGTTCCATCATCCTAATTAAGCTTGTACCAACTACGAAAGTCATTTTTGATCTCTAGGATGTAACAGACTTCATAAAGAATCTTACAATTTTAGCCCTATTTTTAAGAATAGAGACATGCAGATCCTCTGACATCTGTCTTCCATCTTCCACTGAAATAGATGTTATCACACCATTTCATTTCTTAGTTTTAGATGCAAACATTATATTAGATTACATGAAACAAGAGAGACTGAATTATTTATTCCATTCCAACATTCTCTAATATTAAGAATCACAAAATGCCCGTGGCATAGGAAACAAAGAGAAGACCTATATTCTTGTGCTATCACCACAACTTATTAGCATTTTGATCTTGGAAAAATTAATGAACCTTGCTGTACCTCAATTTCCACATCTATAAAGTGGATATTTCACCATGACCAATTTAATAACCCACTCACAAAACTCCTGAACATTTAATAGTCAGTTTTAGTGGACTGGTAGAATCAATATGAATCTGTCTTTGACTTGATTATGTTGAAAGTTATCTCTTATATCATCTCCCCCATATTTATATACACCCTTTATTTTCTGAAGCTTTCTCGCTTAGCCAAGAAAAACATTCTGCTCTTTCCAATCAAACCTGCCTGATTCTTGGGTTTCTTTTTACTTGTTTGTTTTCTGGCTATAGAAAATGGCTAAAAGTAGGATTTGGAAGTTGATGGATTGGAGCTATATGGAAAGGTTACCTCACATTAAAAAAATTAATCTTGTGGAAATGTTAACATATTTATCCTACTTTTATCTCTAATACAGTGTTTTCCTTAGGGGTCCCTGGCACACAGTACATATTCATTTATCTGTCACATGAATAGATCAAAGTGTTAATTTTTTTAATGACATCACTAGACCTCAAGACAAAAAGGTATTGTCTAATTCTATGCCTTTTGATTTAGAGGTCACTTGTGAAGTATTTTCAATGAGCTCAAGTCTCAAGTGATAATTAGAAGTCTATCTAAATGAAGTATGCTATAATTTATAATTTATTAATCATGTAATCCTCTTTTATTTCTTTTACTTTATTCCATTCTTATTTTTCTTGGAGAGTTTCTGGGCTATAATAACTAAAATCTCTTTCCTGAGTCATGCTGTTAATTCCCATTATGTGTTCAACTAACATTGTGTTTGCCTGCTTGAATTTTTTTTGACACTTTTGTTCTGCCAAAACCCCTTCTGGTAAAAAGGAGTTCACAGACGGCAAATGAGTGGGTAGATGGAGAAAACAACACACTCACACTTGGAAATAAAAAATAAACAGTGTAATCTTTGTTGAATGGTGATGAGCTCAAGTCTCAGACAATACTTTGCAGAGTTTTTGGTTTTTTTTTTTCTTTTTCCCTGTAGAGATTTGTCAGTGCTTCACCTTGAATGGAAATTTGTTAGTCTATCTGAACAAGAGTCTGTTGTTTCTCTCACAACTTTCTTGTGATGTTAATGTAAAGCTTCATCTACTGAAGGCAGAGGTGGAAATTCCTATTGTCATTAAACTAGGGCAATCTGGAGATTAACTAGTTCTCCAGAGGTATCTATTCTTTGGTGTATATTTTGGTTCTGATTCTAGTTTCAGAGAAAATGCACTACTTCGTGCATTGATATACTTTGATGGTGTATTATTTATTGCAAATTACTTTGAAAATAAAAAGATATAATTTTCTCAAAATATCATGGCTTTCATAATCTTTGAGGGAAATGAAACTTCCTAGATCAGTTTATGATTACCAACCCTCCCTCCTGCCCCCTTGCAAGACATTTATGATTTTGGCTTTCGTAGCTTTTGTTAACATTGGATAGAAAAATGAATAGATTATTGGATTGTAAGTGAACCACACAGTTGCTCTCTTGCCTCATTTTGCTATTTTACCAGGAAAATAGCTTTCATCTTTTAGGACGTATATCAATTTAATAAAATTACGATGGGAATCCTATTTCTCTACTTCAATTGTAAACTTTTCAAAATGTCTTCATTATCTTGTTATCTGAGATAAAAATTACTTCTAAAGTTGTAAGAAATATTAGCATTCTTGTTTCACTAGGACGGGAGCACAGAAGACTTGTCTCAGACATCAACTCCCCACAGCCAGGGATGGGGTAGATTTTTCCTGACTCATAGTCCAGTGTTTCTACACTTTTGTCCTCTCTTGGCTGCATTTGAATCCTCCTACTGGTTAAAGGGTAAATACAAAAGTCCTACAGAAGCAAAAGGAAACTTAAAATTTTCTCAGGAAAGAAATTTTTTATTGGAATTTTTTTATTAATTAATTTTCTTTTTTCTAACATTTTTGTAGCCCCCATAGTTCTCCTGTCACCATATCACCCAGGAACCATCGCTATATTCTCTTGTGTTCTCCCCACCCCTTCCAGACATTTTTGGCAGTAATAACCTTATAAAGATGAGGAAAACATCAAGTCATCTAAAAGAGGACTAAAGAAACAAGAAAGACTAAGTGAATAGTTCTTGTATTTCCTACTTTACACCAGCATTGAGCACAGAGCTCTACAAGCATTGGGATCTGACTTCATCCCCACACGAGCAGATTAAGTGACCACCTTTCACACATAAGAAGTTGAGACACTTTAACAGGGTGGTCCCCAGGAAAAAGGGAAGTTCCAGGTTCCCTGCCCCACCCAGGGGCAGGAGGGTGGAGCTGAGCAGAGAAAAAGGAGAAGAGAGAAGAGAAGGAAGCTGGATGGAGAGCCAGAAGGAGACCTGAGGAAGCCACATGGAGCAGCAAGCATGTGATGAAGAAACTGGGCTTGTTTCCTGACGCTGTAACAGTTAAGGCAGATGTGGGTGAGATACCTGTAGGGCGGTGACTATGGCAGTGTTTATATTGATTTTGATTTTGCTCTTTTCCTCCCAGATTTGTCTGGCCATTTCTGACCCTTTTCTATGGGTCCCGGCCAGAAGGTGCTTTAGTCTAGTGGCAGGCTTTCAGGCCTTGCTTTGGGCCAATCCCTTTTGGGTTGA
Organism: Condylura cristata; assembly: GCF_000260355.1. Lineage (NCBI taxonomy): Eukaryota > Metazoa > Chordata > Mammalia > Eulipotyphla > Talpidae > Condylura > Condylura cristata. The sequence continues at coordinate 29,402,029 of NW_004567108.1, read as the reverse complement.
CTTTTGCCCACGAGGGGATGGGTAACTTCAGGTGTTTGATTTAGAAGTTATATTCTTTGTGTTCCATATTGAATATTCACTGTATTAAAGTCCCTTTTCATTAAAGTTTTATATATGTTTTGTCTTCTTGTGGCGGATGGTAGAACCCACTTAGAGCAGGCAGGTTTTTGGGGCTTCAGGGGTGTCCCTCTCCCCCTGTTCTGGAACAGATTTGTAGTGCCCTATAACATCACCAATATGCAAAGTACCTTGTGTAGAATCACACAGCTTTGTGGAACAAAATTTTGAAACCAGTTTAATTACAAAGTCTGTGTCTATTTCACTAAGCATATAATGTATGGCCTGCAAGATCAAAGGGCAGATTGTAGATACCTAGAATAAATGCTATTTATTCTAAGATTTTCAGAGGTACCCAAGACAGATTAGATGTCTGACCTCCATGGAAAAGTATGCAGTGAAGACTTTTGCAGTCCCTGTTGACAGTCACATGCACAAAAGAGTAGTTACTTCATCAACCATTCTCTCTCTGCATATTATAAGTATGAAATAAGAAATTGTAAAGTACTGCACAAAATGAAAAGTGATGTTAGTTTCAGGAAATAGTATCTCTGATTTGCATTAAATAAAAGTTCCTCCAGAAAAAGGAATCATTTATTTTCTTCCAAAATTTTCCCATAGGAGGACAGATATATGGTGAGAAAGAGCGACAATAATATGGCAATGCTTATCTGTATGCTCTTAAACCACTACAATGAGACCATAAGAAGTGGACCATAAGAAAGTGTCCATTCATTTATTCTGTTTATATGTATGTGTGAACAGAAGCTTTTAGTTTGCAAAGTTCTTCTTGTAAAAATATTTCATTTTTTGGCCCTCCCTGGTGGCGCAGCGGGTTAAAGCACTGCGCTGAGAAGCTAAAGCCACTTCCGCATGAGTTCGACTCCCGCCTGCCCCGGAGGCGACCACATGGCGTGGCAGACCTCTCCTGACCCGCCCGCTGCTCCCCTCAGCAGTGTGCTTCGTCGATCTGCCTGTTCTGCTCCCCACTCTGTCTCTGGTGAATCCTCTCACCCTCCGCATCTCTGGCCTGTACCCCAGTTCTGTACAAATAAATAAATAAATATTAAAAAAAATATTTCATTTTTTAAGAGATTTTATTTTTGTGTTAGATAACTGGGGTGTAAGCCCCAGGGGTGAGGAGTAAGAGGATTCATTAGAGACAGTAGGAGCAGATCAGGCAGATTTACTGAAATATGTTGTTAAGGGGAGCAGCGGATGAGGTAAGGTAGGAGAGGTCTGCTGTATTATGTGGGGGTTAGCTTCCTGGCTGGGGATTGAACTCAGGTCATTGCAGTGGGCTGCCAGGGTGGCAGCACTGAGACTTGAACCCTAGGCCAGAAGGAAGACCCGTTAAAAATACTGAATTTTTTCTTGAGGTAGCTTTGGTTTACAACACTATAAGATTTAGGGGTGTAACTTCATACCTAGTCAGCATGTACATCATCATACCACACCACCACAAAAGCAGCTGTGCCTACTTTGTATTTGTATGTTTGTATTTTGGAGATAACTGAAATTCCACAAAGTTTGAGATTATGTCCTGGGCCACGCTGGCATAAGCAATAAGTAGCAGAACCAGCACTGCTGCCTGCATGTTCCTAGTCCATGGCCAGGGTGCATTCTCCTGATTCTCCTGGACAGAAACTGTGTGTTCTTTCCTAATTTACAAAGTTAAGTGCTCTCTGTGAGACTCCTCATTTCGAGACTCTTCATTTCACTCATGTTGGGGTGAGAAAATCAGCAAACATGGACACATATATTCTGAACATATATTTGACCTATTTTTGAGAAAAAAACTCCAAGTAATAAGGACTTTATATTAGAATGTCTGAATTTTTTTAAACATTGCATAACATGCTCCACCCTCCCAGAGAATTTACATCAAATAATAGCAATACTGGTTTTGCATCTGGGAGGCAGCCAGCACTATGTGATCAAGCCCTCTCTGAGTGTTTTAACAAGGTGTTAGTTATCCTTCCTAAAGAGTTATTCCTTAGTGTCATTTAAAAGAAACATAACTATTCAAATGAGGAATCTGAGACCTAAGCAATTCATAAGACTATGCAAAGTTATGGCTAATTAGAAGGAAAAAAAATTAGCAATAATTTTTTAACTCTAATCCAAACTTAACATGAATAATATTTCCAGAGTGGCAGAACACTGTCTTGACCATGGCTCTTTTAAATGAATAGGAAGATAAGAATTACATAATACCTTTCATCTCTGGTCAACATTTGTCAGTAGAAGCCATTTGCATTCTGGCAGCAGTGGCCCCCAGATATTCCTGTTGGTGCATTCTATGTAGAGTAGGCCTGCTGTGACCTAGAAAAACTGAATTCATTTGCATAATCAGTGCACTGTCCTTGCAGAGGTATATTTAGAAGGGCCACGTATGCAAGAAAGAGAACAAGATGCTTTGGAAAAAACCCCACATGGCTTTCTTTTAAGGCTTGGTGAAAGAAATGTTCTATTTGAGAGGGGCTACAGTTTCTTGCCAATGTTGGATCAATGTAGTCTTTTACAAAGAGAGGGATTAATTTATCAAGCAGATTACTTTCAGAAAGGGTCCATTCGACAACTCTAAGTGCATAAACATATATATGCAAGCATTGATGAAGGTCAGGGTGAGATGTGGCTGTTAAGTTACCATTAAATTTGCAGGCGATTCTAGGAATAACACATACCTTTTCTCCCTTGCCCCAGACTTTAGTACTTCTAACTTATCCCAAAGTTGCTGAAATAAAAATCATCCAACAAGAATACATATTTTCTAATGCTAATGTGGCTGCTGATTAGACATATTCCTTGGATTATAATTTTGGTCATCTATTTCCTCATTTGTAAAATAAAAGGTGAAATCCAAAGCTCATTGACTTATGGTCCTTGAGTAGAGTTTGTGCAATAAAGACATTTTATTTGTCCAGCTCAGTGTTTTACAGAAATGTAAATATGAATGATATTTTTAATACCCCTTTGCATTTCTTAATATTGCACAAACTTTTTCAAGCAAAGAGAACAAGTCTTCATCTTTTTTCTAATTTACTCACTACATAAAATTAGTCAATCTGCATTTTTTCACTCATCTCAATTGTCAGGATAAATTCGATCACTGGATAAAAAGGATTCTCCCATCTGAACCACATTCTCCAAGAGCTTTGCAGGTGCAGTGACTGCAGTGGGGAGCAGGGCTGTGAAGCTCTGAGCTGTTAAGCACCTGCCCTAGCTTCCTGCCTCTTAGAGTCTGCACTGCTAGCTAGAACAAATAAACTCAACGTCTTCAACGTCTTCAGTGTGAGAGCAGTAATAAAAGTCATCAAGGAATGTTTAGCATCCTCTTGACAGTCTGTAAAGCCCATCCTTATGGGATGACTGAAGAATTTAGACATTATGGACTCTGCCGTGAAGACAACTCTTGGTTTAATACACCATAACCTATCTCTCATCCCTCAAGCTTTCTCAGACCCAACTAACATTTTGCTTTCAACTACTGACCACTAATTAAACAGAGGACATTAAGATAGGAACAGCAGCTAAGGACAGCTAACTCCCTTAGTCTTGGTGGAAGTGTTAGAAAGGCAGTCCCTGCCCAACTTGGCCATGTCACCATTTGTACTGAGTCCTGGGCCAAGACTGTGATAGACACAAGTTGTAAGTCTTGCCCTAAGCAACGTAAACAAATCACAAGGGAAATTAGCAGCTTGCAAGTCTGTGTGAAACAGAAACTGAGCAGCCATGTCAGTCAGAGACAAGAAAGGCAGTGCTCCAAATGCGTTGCTTTGCCATTTGCTCACTTACATTCAGGTATGAATCTAAAGCCACTTATGGTATCCTGAGTAATACTAAAAGTATTTTCTAATAAGTTCTTCTGGTAATAATGAACTGAAAAGAATAAAGGATATGCTGAATAATAATAAAAAAAAGGACTGAATTTTCATTTTGGTGAAAATTGATAAAGAAAATGTAGTAGTTACAAGCTGCACCTGACATTTGCTTTGTCACAGAGGACTGCAGTAACACTGCTCGCCCTGTGTGACGCAAACCTGCAAAACCTACCTATGTCCGAGTTACTAATTATTTCAGAGGTGGGACCTAAAAACAAAACATTGGCAAAACTTCTCCTTGACATCCATGAATTGCTCTAAATTAGCCTTTCATTTTAATTCCAAGGTCAATTTGAATATATGAAAAGTGCAACTTCGAACTCTTACCAGTTATCTCCACTGATAGATCATAGACTTCACAGTTACATGAGGCCTGTTTTATATAGCATCATCAAGTTTTTCAAATAGAAAACAGTGAAGGTGTTTACAGCAGTGTATAATCCAAATAGTGAAGATTTTCAACTTTCCAGGTTGTGGGGTCTTTGTTGCCCTTACTTAACTTTGCTACACAAAAGCAGGCATAGACAATGAATAGGTATGTTTGAGTCATGTAAATATTTATGAAATGTCAAATAACCATCACAAGGGAGACACTTAAGTATATTAGAAATTATATGAAAGTATTTTCTTCATAGCATGGTCAATTATCAGCAATTTCATGTTAGTCTATTAAATTATATCCCAGTTGTACATTGCAAATAGGACTCGGTTTATAGTATAAAAGAGACTCTTTATACACAATAAGTAGAAATATATCAAGTATTTATTCACTGATAAAGACTAGAAAGGTGTACATGTATGTGCAACAGAAGAAATGAACACTTTTTTTTTGAGATTGACTTTGTTCTTTAGAACATTCCTAAAAAGATAAAAAAAAGCAGGTTGCAGGGGTGAGATAGAGGCTTAGAGATGGGAAATATTGTCCTGTATGCCCAATTTATCGCTTCAGATTTACAACTTGCAAACTCAAAATCTTAACTGAAGACATTATAAAGAAAAAGAAGTGTGTTCAAATTTAATTATCATTTAAAATAGCACCTGGATATACTTTATTTATGCACCTATTTGTGTTACTCTGTGAATGTTTTAAGACCCAGCTAGATTGATTTGATATTGATCTGTCTCTTCTTTGTAACAAGAAATACCTTTATAAGTGGCTACTATGTACTGAGGATCTATTGAATCGTGTAAGCCAAATCTCTGTGTGGCATATATTATCTATTTTTAAATAACCCACTATTTTCATTAATTTTTAAAACTGTAGTTGGAACATTTAGCATTCTTTCAGAATATTTTGAATTATGCAACACAATATTGTCATCTATAGAAGCCTATGTTATATAATAGGTCTCTGTAACTTATTCATCGTTCATAATTGAAACTGTATACTGTTAAAAGACAACTCAGTTTCCACCAGGAACATCAGAATCAAATCTTTATTTTGATTATTGATTGGAAGAGAGTATTTTCCTTTCAAATTTTTGATGTCAATCACATTGTCTCAAAGGTTTTCCTCTTTCTCATCCTAATTAACCCTGTCTTTGATTTCTCCCAAACCTCTGACAACTGCAATTATTTCCTAGTCTGACACTGATGGATGGTTTTCTCTCTAAGTCGTGTGTTACTTGTCACAAATCTTTTTCTTTTATAGCAAGTGGTTTAATTCACTTCTACTCTATATCCTTACCCTCCAAACTCTCTAAGCTAGAATGTTAATTAAGCTATAGGTCCAGGTGATTATCAACAATAGAGTTCTTTACACCTCTGATGAGCAAGGTTACTCACCCCATCAGTGACGTATGTCCTGTCTCTCCTCTTGCGGAACATTTTTAGTATCTTACTCTTCAGGGGTCAAATTCCCAGTGACCCCTTACTGGCTTCTCAACTTGAATTCCATCGAGATTATAACTTCAGTGCTGCTCATGACTATGCATATCTGTCCAATTGCTATATCATAAAGGTTGTAGACAGCGTGTGAAAGAATACATTTGTAGAGGTTTGAACTTCTAACCTCCCAGAGCAGATACAAAGATGTAAACCTACTTTACCTTAATAGGCTTAATTTGAAGGAAAATATATTATTGTTATTTTTAAAATTAATTTTTATTATATTTATTTATAACAAAAGGGATGTCCCTGGCTCTGGCCTGATACAAGGCAAGGGTGATAGTAGCTATTTATGTATCAACATTGGAGTAAGATTAATCGTTACAATGGAAAGATAAACAGAACAGAAAGCACTTTCAAGTGCAGACTTGGAATATCATCTTACCATCTTCATATCTCCTACAACTAAAATGTTACTCAGCTTGAAACTACATGAATAAACATTTTGTGGAATAAAAGTGCATAACCCCCTTTCTCCTGAAGTCAATAGATTTAATTAGTTTTGGTTAATGTAGCTATGTAGCAAATACCTGCCTTAAAACTACCTGAAAGAGAGGTCAAGAAATGGTTAAGTCAGTCCTAGAGTACCTTTCCAATTATATTTATTCTTTAAGTAAGTATTCACAGATGAATGCAGGCAGTGTATATCTTCTAGAATAAAAATAACATAAGTCACTTACAAGTTATACTTTTTTTTATTCACTATGGTTTAAACATTTGAATTGGGGCCCTGGTGGCACAGAGGGTTAAGATGCCGCACAGCAAGCTAGCTGCAGCTACTTCAGTGCGAGTTTGGTCCTGCTGGGGAAGTGACCCAAGTGGCACGGCAGACTTCTTCTGACCCGCCAGCTGCTCCTCTCAGCAATGTACTTCATTAGTCCGCCTGCTCTGCTCCCCACTCTGTCTCTGGTGAACCCTCTCACTGTCTCTGCAGCTCTGGCCTGCACTCCAGTTCTATATATGCATAATTAAACAAATCTTTATAAAAAAAAAAAACATTTGAATTGAACCAGCAAATTACAGTTTCACTTTTACCTGGAGTGTGGTGGTTGACACATATATTCAAAACGCTAGGTGGGGGCTCGCCTTGTTTATATTATCAGCATTTGGGTCATAAAAACTTCTCAGGTCTTTGCTTTAAATTTACTTAATATTAGTCTAAGTTCTGCATTCTATACCTAAAGATCTCTCTTCAAGTTTAATTTATACACCAACTTGATGGGGTTGTAAATTCTTTTATATAAGCTACAGTTTTACAGCATTCTGTATTTCATTTAAGATAACTGTACCACTCATACCATTAACATTGACTAGACAAGCCTTACCCCTGGTTTCACGAACCACTGTCCCACGACAGTTTTCAATACTAACTTAACCAACTTCCCAGAAGACTATAAAATAAGTAACTAGAGAGTTACAGACACATACAAAGTTTCATGAAGACCAATGGGTAATAAGTACTGATAATTACTTAGGTTGAAAAAAGTATACAAAGTCATTTTGTTGAACCTATGTTACCTGTTGTACTTACAGGATCATTAGACTACAACCAAGCATAAGTATTGACTTGTTATTTATATTGACTCCCTATATTGAAAATGTTAAATGAAATTCACTGTGTTCTGATTAAATGGAAGATAGCAGTATAAGCCACCCTTAGAAATATTTATTTACAAATGATTTGATAATATCCATATATCTTGTTAGCCAAGCACTCTGGATAGCTAAGATTGATGACAGAATTATTTTAGTTTCATTTTACTGTTTCCAATATCACCTTCATGGTTTAGATGAACATATGAGGCATTGGGGAGAGAGGTAAAAAAAAATAAGTACTCAATGGTGGAGGTATTTCTATTCAACGTTCTACACAGTGACCATATGCCTTTGCATGGGTATGAATTGGCAAATATAAATCAATTCATTCCACATAGAATCTTGGCTCTTACAGATATTTTATTCAACCAGAGTGAGATATTAATTTCATTTTTGGAGGAAGGAATGTGCATGTACATCAAAGTCAAGTAATTTTTTTGGGGTTTGGAGGGAGAGGAAGAAAATGAACATGAAAATGAACAGAGTCACATGATGAGGACAAATCCATTTATATCATCTGATAAAATTTTTCCCTTCTGCTATCACATATTTAAAAAAAACTTAATTGTTTGAATTATAGCTATTTTCTCATTCTTTATGATCAGAAATTTATTCCTAAACATAGGATGAAATTCTAAGATCTGTATTTTACATCTTAGATCTATTCACTTTGTTCTGTTCACTTTGCTGGAAGTCCTAAATTGTGCTTTGTGGACAGATAACAGTTCTACAACATTCTGTATTTTGTTTAAGATAAATTGTTCTCTGCACTTGACTAGAATGGACAAGACAAACCATACCACTAATTTTAAGTACCATATTATTTGATATTTTCAAAAGTTGACTTCACTTCTGATATTGTAGTTGAGTTACTAGAATAGTATATATTCATATATGATCTCTTTCTGAAGACTATTTATATGAAAATTATCTCAGTCTTTCAAACCAAGTCCAAAGACTTGGTTGGTTAATAGAGACTTTGTCTTTTGAAAGTTTTTCAGTATACACATACATATACACAGATTAAAATAGACTGATATGACTTTATCAAATCTAGAACGAATACAAATGCTTGGTGTTTTTCCTGCCAACCAATCTTGTAAATGAATGGACTATGAAAAGAAGAAAAAGAAAACTGGGCAGGCAGGGAAGACAAAACAGGACAAAGAATGACTTTGTGTTCCTGGGAGCATATTAGAGATAAAAGGAAAATATAAATCAAACTGAGAAAATGCCCTTTGAGTGGCTTCCTGATGGAATGACACAATCACACATTGAGAGCCATATGGGAGAGTTCAAACAGTTTCAGACCCAAGCCCACAGGGCAGTGAGGAGGCTGACTGCGAGAATAATTTGTTTGGTTTCTTGGGAGGAAGGCCAGAATGACTGATGCTTTGACAGTTCCTGCTGGCTGGTCAGCAACTCCCTCCAATTTTTCTTAACCTCTTTGGAGAGATAAGACTAGAAGGGCAGAGACTGTGTAGGAGGTGATGACAGGGAACAACACTCAAAATAAAAAGAGAGCCAGACGCTACAAGCACATTCTAGTCAGACACAAGCTTGAACTGATTAGGCTGTTTAGATGGTTTGACATGGCAATCTTTACCAACCCCTGTTTCTTCAAACAAGAGAGGCTTGTATTTCCATTGATGTTAAGAAAATGTCGTGGTTTTTTTTCCCCTCACACAAAAATTGGTGGCTCCACTTCCTCACTTCACTTACTAAAAAGAATAAAATAGACACTGAAGCTGATGTTATCAGGTAGCTTAGTTAAAAACCAGAAGATATGAAAGATAATTTATCCTTTTAAAAAGGCAGATGACTGCAAGAGAATATTTTCAGTTTAGTATAGAATAACACACCAAAAGCTCAAATGTTGTGCAGTATATTCATATTCATATATTAGGAACCTTATTCATATATTAGGAAACTTCCATTAGTGTAGAGGAAATAAAATTAATTTTTAATCCCCAAAAATAATGTAAGAGATTGTAAACATAATGTAAAATTTCCTGAGATCCCCTCTCTTGGTTATGCTAGCAAGGGAGAACAGCTATCTGCACAGATTTACCATCAGAACAGCGTCCTCCCTGCTGCTGAACTGGTGTCTACTACCAAAATATAGCACACCAATGACCAAGAAGCTGAATAAAGAAAAGTTAATAATGGGTACCCAGACTTTGCAAATTTCAGTTGCAGTCTGAAAAAAAAGGAAGAAACTTCCTTCTAGTATTGTCTTCCTCAAGTATGAATATATTTTTACTTGATACTAAACTTACTGCTAGAAGCTCCCTTCTCCTCAATCAAAAATAATATATATTTATTTATATCAGTGACACACTGTTGATACTCATGTTTTTCAGAACACTACCGAAAAATTGTTGGATTGTATTCCAGTTTAGAATCTTCACTTTGATTATCTAATACACACTTAGTCTGTCTTTGACACTTCAACATTTGAAGTACTTTTCATTATTAATAAAATAAAGACAAACTGGTAGAGAGTTATATTAGTGAGGGAAATTAAGTCTGAAGCATCTGCATAGAGAGCTGCTCTTTGAAACTAGTCGCTCCCATACAGAGAGCTTCATGTTGCTATAAGTTATATACTAGAAGACACATGATCTAAAGCAGTATAAGGGGTAGAAAGAAAGAAAAATGTGCACTGGAAAATTAGTGAAAAGGGCGAATATGAGTACTTATTAATAAGGATGATATTTTACCTACACATACAGAACTGGGGTACAGGCCAGAGGTGTGGGGGTAGTGAGAGGACTCACCAGAGTCAGAGTGGGGGAGAAGAGCAGGCAGATCGATGAAGTACACTGCTGAGGGGAGTAGTGGGCAGTCAGGAGAGGTCTGCTAGGCCATGTGGGTCACCTCTGGGTGGGGATCAAACTCATGCTGAAGTGACTTTAGCTTCTCAGTGTTGTGCTTTAACCCACTGCACCACCAGGGAGGGCCCTAATGAGGATTATTTTAATGATAAAGAAAAGGGCCTGGAGCTTAATACTGGCAGATCAACAAAGACATCATCTGGAAGTCTAGGGGTGTGATGAAAGTCATGGAGATGGGTGTCTCTGAGGAGAATGGAGGTAGATATTGTCTTGGAGATAGAAAGATCAGGTGGTCCATTGTTTTCAGTAGTTAGCTACTTACTAGAATAAGAAAGAGATTTTTTTTTCTGGAAACATAAGTCTCATAAAATTTAATGTAGGCAGAGTAAAACTAAGAATGTGACTTATTTCTGGTTGCATGCACAGTATAACCTTTCAGTTGACTAATGTTTTCCGTATTCTGATAAAATATATCAAAATTTTCAGAAAAGCCTCAAAAACAAAAAGAGAAGGAAAGAAAAGGAGTAGAAGGGAAAGAATGAAGGAAAGGATGCAAGGGGGGGGGGGATGGATACCATTGAAGAGGAGCCAACAACCAGGAGTTTTGTTCTCCTTCATTTATTATCTGGTGGTGTGTTGGGTGTGCATTAGGTCTCAAGCTTGATGAAGGGAAACCATAAACATTAACTGAATGTCACCATAAGTAACCCCACTATACTTTGAAAAAAAAAAAGCTAATCACAGAAAGCTCTCAGGTATGTATATGTATATATGTCTGAGTCTGTATATGTGTGTATATATAATTTTAGTTTTAAATTTTCTGTGCCTAAAAATTACCTGGGTCAAATTCCAGAAAAGTTAATGAAATGCATTGGTTGCTGGTTAGTTTTTCCCAAAAACATCATGGATGAGAAAAGATATGGTAGATTTCATACCCTTACAAAAAACTACAAGAGCCTATAGGAGAAAAGAAGGTGGCTATTTCTAGTGTAGTGAGAAGGATGAAGCTAAAAGATTCACATTGTATTTAGATGTCATTTCTCCTCCCATCTCTAACTGCCCCTGGGTCTTCCATTCTTTCCTCTCTAGCTGTGTTTGAAGCCTACTACCAGTTATTTAGAAATTTCCTCTCAGTCTGAGTTTACTGAGTTATTCATGTCTTCTTCATGATTAACTTCATGATTAAATTCAGGTCATCTATCTTTGGGTAGAATACTACAGCAATGAGGGTCTCTTTTCAGTGAATCTGGAGATGCTGATGTCTCATTACCAGTGATAAACACATTGATTAGTTGGCTAAGAGAGTGTCTGTCTGGGTCTCTTGTCGTGTTTTCCAAGTGATAGCATTTTGTTCCCTCATTTTTAGCTAGTATTGTACTATAATAAAGAGCTGTCAGTCACTTCCTCATTCACTCATTCCTTGAAACAGACATTTTACATCAAATGAGTAAAAAATCATTATTATAATTATTTTTCATTTATATTGTCCCATATTTATTCTTGAGAGACTTCTTCTGTATCATTTCAGTCTTCTCAGGTTATTTTTTAAATATTTATGCATTCAGAACTGGGGTGCAGGCCAGAGTTGTGGGGAGTGAAAGGATTCACCAGAAAATGAATGGAGAGAAGAACAGGCAGATTGCCTGAAATATGCTGCTGAGGGGAAGAGGGGGGGAGACAGGAGAGGTCTGCCGTGCCATGTGAGTCCCTCCCTGGCTGGGGATCGAAGTTGTGCTGCAGGGGCTGCGATAGTTTCATGGCACTGTGCTTTAACTCAGTTGCACCACTAGGAAAGGCCCTCATGTTATTTTTCGAATGCTACCTTCTTTTCTTGTTACCACAATTTGCTCCAGATTCAACTTGTTCTTTTTCTTACCCTAGTCTTAAAGCCAGACATTTCTTCAAAGAATCCTGATAGCTTTTATCAGAGAATTGTGTCTGACACCATTTGTGGAAGCTAGGTGGCTCACTACTGCTGCAGGATAATTATTTCTAGGCCCTTTCAGATGATTGAGCTAGAAAATTGTTTGTATTTATGAACATATACATATCTGTATTTCTGTATCCACCTGTTTGTGTAAATATTAAACGTTATGAACTCTGGTTCTAGTCTGCCATGTAACCTAAGCTTCTCTACTTCTCCTTCCCTACTTAAAACCTCTTTCTTCAAGATATGAAAAACCTCACTGTCATTATCTAAAATACATTTTTTTACTCAATTCCAGAATACAGAGTTTCTAACTTGCTAACCCATACTTCTAAGAAAAGCAGATTTACTAGAGTCCAATACTTGCATGAAATTCTTGTCTTTAGCTTCATCATTTATACTCAAATATTAATTTGCCATCAGTTATTAATATTATTTTCCAAAGCCCTTATCTCCTTCACTCTGTCTTCAATGTAGGTACCTTACTCATGTGTAACACAGTTAGGTTCATTTGTTACTCTCTGTGCTGTACTTTGGATCCCACCCTCGCATGGATCATTTTATTTTATTTGTTAGCATATAAAAATATTACCATGGCTCTAGAAGTCAAAGCTATGCAAAAGACATAATTAGAACACTATAAATACGCCTGGCTCTATTCTACTATATTTCCATCCCCCATTCTTTTTTTTTTTTTTTTTACCACATTCTCACCCATAGTCTCCAGGTTACTGAATTCATGAATGTGATTCTGATTCTCCCGTATTTCTTTTTTTTTTTGCAAAAATGAGCAGCTAATGTATATTTTATATAGACCCACATTTCTTTTTTACAAAAAGTATTGCATACTATATTCTTTCACATCTTACTTTTTATTGATTACTAAATAATATATAGTAGACATCACTCCTTGTAAGTTCACAGAGAAAGTCCTTATTCCTTTTGACAACTACATCATACCCCATTCTCTGAATGTAGCATGATTTATTTAACCACTCTCCAGTGTTTGGGCATTTAGATTGCTTAAGATACTTTGCAATTATAAACAGCACTGCAGTGGATAGCCGTGTGCACATACATTTTCATATTTTTAAATGTATCCTCAGGAGAAATTTTTAGATGAGGGATTGTTAGTTTTTAGATCAAAAGATGAGTGCATATGTACATTTTTTATCACCAAACTTCTCTCCAGAAGATTTGTACCAATTTGCATTCTTCCTCATAATGTATGAGAGTGTTGAATTCCCCAAAGCTTCACTAGTAAACTAAATTACCATACTTTTCAGTGTGTTTTTTCTAATTTCATGGGTGCTAAGTGCTACCTCCATGTGGTGTTAATTTGCATGCATTTGTGTGTGAGTGTGAGTACCTTTTTATATGTTTAAGGGACAATTATAGAATATTCATGAATTGTCTTTTTTCCCCTATTTTCCTATGAAATATTAGTCAATGTATACAGACACACATATGTATGTGTGTCAGTGTGTGTGTGTGTGTGTGTGTGTGTATAGAGAGAGAGAAAAAGAGAGAGAAAGAGAGAAGCTTTATATCTATATGTGTATTTTACCAACCTGCCATCAGAGTCCTGGTGCCATCACACTATCCAGTTGAGTCCTTCCCCATTTCCTCTGCTAATGATAGTATTTTTCACAAAGCCTGAGTTATTTTTGTTGTTTTATCAGATTACTTTTTTTATATATTCCACATATGAACAAAACCAGCCAAAACCAAGAATCAATTCCCCCTCAGTTTCATTAGGGGCCATAAAAAAAAAAAAAAAGGAGGGAATAAGACTACTATTACCAGGAATGGAACAATATGAATAACACTTTTAGTTGGGTAACATGAGCTGTAATAGACTTAGGAGAATGGAGATCAGGACAAAAGTGGGGGCCCTCTACTGAAATTCGGAGGGCTCAGAGCCTGCTTTAGGAAAGGCACCTTTAGGAAGGGTGTAATGGCTCTGGGTCTCAGGGGTAAGAAGCAACAGCTCTGACTTTTGCATTAGAGCAGAAGCTTGAGTCACAGCAGTCTCTAAAAGGGGAACCAGGAGCGCAGCAGCTGGGGCTGCAAAGAAGTAACAGTGATCTTAGTAATGGAGAAAGTCTGGGTGGGGCATGGTGCCCGCACAGTGTCCGGCTCCTGCTGAGAACCTGTGGTCCTCAGTGTGGTTCGGGACTGACGGAGCAACCTGAGGCTGTGAGGAGTGTGTTCTGCTGAGCACACTTGACTTCCAGAATAGAAACTAGCAGAGACTCAACTGGACATCCTTATGTATGTGGCCGTCATCCGTTTTCTGTTCTTCTGTTGACCTAGTACCATAAAAATGTTAGGAGATTTTAGGTGGAACAGATTTCTCTGAAAATATGTCATTTTCTCAACATAAGCAGGATTTTTGTGTGAAGGCCTTTTATTTACAAATAATTTCATTTCAAAATGTCTCTGGGGTCATTTATTTTTTCCTTATTTTGAACCAGAATTTTTCTCCTAATGCTGTAGGGTTGATATATTTGGGGTGGTGGTTATTGTTCCTGTTTCCGAGGTACCAACGGGCATAAAGTCTGCTTATGATGCTTATATCTGTTATCCACTCTCTCTTTCACTCTTTCTTTTTTTGTCTCAATGAAATTTTCATAACAAACATTTCTCTTGACAGTAGGTTTACAAAAGTCAGTTTCCTACTTTGAGGAAAATCTTCAGTAGTTTCTGATAATGGATTAAGGATCTTTTGCTTTGACAGATTCCCTGCTTAGAAGACTGAACAAAATAGAAAAACTACAATAACTATCAAGACTATAACCCTTTCAGTCACCCAAATACACTGCAGTATTCAGATTAGAAAGTAATAATAATAATATGTATTAGAAATGGCGACATAAAGAGAATTCATTTTGCTTAGGAAAATAGTGGCCGTTGTTGATATCTGTCCTGTTTCTTCAACTGCCAGCATTAGTCAGTGATAACCATAGTGTTCAGCATTTACAAAGAGTTGTAAATAACACACAGGCCAGAGAAGAGAGAAAAGTAATTTGGAAAACGAGATAAGAAGTCACAGTTCCTCATGTGGCACTTTATCTTAGAGAAAGAGGCTTTTACTTGTGTTTAATAAGTTGGTGGGAGATGAGAGAGTTAACATGGAAAGAATTATATATTTTCATTTCATGTTTGTTTTTCAGTGGTTTGAGACTTCTGGGACTTCAGATTTTCACAGCAGTAACTCAGCTCAATATTATAGCATGTATCACCTTGGAAAAGCAATTGCAAAATGCTTGTTTGTATTCTCTTTGTGCACAGAGTAGGCTGGAATCATTCCCTTCAAACATCATTTACAACTCAATGTAATGAGCACACGTAGTCAGCAAGGCTTTTAAAAGTTAATGAGAAATAGAAAACTTTGGGGGGTTATTTCTCAATATGCTTAGTGTCTACAGCTAGGTCCATGGTTTAAAAAGAGTAGTTTTAGCCTTGCCATAGATTTCATTTTCAGGACAATGGACTGAGAGCAAGGATATCCATCTTGCCTTGAATCTAATTAAGAAGGAGAAAACAAAGATGGAAGGAATAGAAGGAAAGAGAAAAATCATGAAAGGAAAAAAAACTAGGAAAGCGAGCATGATTTTTGTGGAAGTGTCTGCAGAACAAAGAAAATGATTTTATCCCGGGAATAAAAATACTATACAACCAGTCTAGGCAACATCAGAAAAGCTGGGAGGAAGGTCAGAAGGGAAGAAAGCACAGAGAAGCAAAGTAAAATATCTCTTCACCCTGTATTAATCTTATGTGTTTTAATATCAAAAGAGTGACGGAAAGGGAGAGCTTGCTGAAGTGATTAATTGAGAGACCAAAATTAAATTTATTACATCCAAGTATGTTCAAGGAGCAGTGAGACCCGGGCTCTGCTAGTTCATTAAAGGCAGAGACACAGCACCAACTAGCCAGGAAAAAAAGAATTAGAAGTGTGGAACTCTGACCCTCGCCGTTCATGGTCTCCCTGGCCTTGAACTTCTCTCAAAATCTGTCTCTAAAAAGAAAGATGTGGGCTAGAGGTCACCTCCACCTCCCAAATTTAAATTTTAAATTTAATTTCATTAAAGGCACTGAAATTGGAAGATACATTTGTGAATGTTAAACATATTTTATCTGAATTTGTATAGAAATCTGCTTTATAGTAATCACACTCTATTTTTCTTAATCCTTGAAGGTATTTAATAGAGTAATGATATTCTTTCTACCTCAATTATTAATTAGTTTGGAAACTTATGTTAGGAAGGGCAGGCAATTGGAGAATGGGGCTAGGCTAAATATATCTTGAAGTAGCCTGGGAGTACAAAGCAACTATTAGCATTTTCTGTGAGTATCACGACCAACAATTTCACCATTTTGCCATTTATATTTTTTTAAGATTATTTATGCATACAAGAACTGGGGTGCAGGTCAGAGGTGCAAAGGCAGTGAGAGGATTCACCAGAGACAGAGTGGGGAGCAGAACAGGCAGATTTACTGAAACCCACTGCTGAGGGGAGTAATGGGTGGGTCAGGAGAGGTCTGCTGTGCCATGTGGGTCAGCTCCCTGGCTGGGGATCAAACTCATGCTGAAGCGACTGTGGCTAGCTTCATAGTGCTGTGCTTTAACCCCTTGTGCCATTAGGGAGGGCCCGTGCCATTTATTATTTATAAATTATGGTTTATATTATCATTCTACAAGGAATCTGCTTTTCTAGAATAGTTTCAATATAATTCAATGATAAGATATAGTTATAAAATTCCATGATTTATATATTTGAATATTTCTTGCATCAGACAGTGTAGACTATTTTTAGAACTATCTTTTACCTTTAATTCTGAAACCCAATCAGGTACAAAACAAAGTCTAGCATGATAACATAGAGCTTGAGTATAAATACTAACCATGTGAAAAAGCTCTGGTTTTTGGAACAACAAAATCATGTTGAGGGGCCCTCCCTGGTGGCGCAGTGGGTTAAAGCACAGCACTGAGAAGCTAAAGCCACTTCTGCATGAGTTCGATTCCCACTTGCCCCAGAGGTGACCACATGGCGCGGCAGACCTCTCCTGACCGGCCTGCTGCTCCTCTCAGCATTGTGCTTCATCGATCTGCCTGTTCTGCTCCCCACTCTGTCTCTGGTGAATCCTCTCACCCTCCGCATCTCTGGCCTGTACCCCAGTTCTGTATGAATGAATAAATCTTAAAAAAAAAAATCAATGTTGAGTGGCAGTTGTATACATTTGGGCAGTTCTACTCTGAGCCTTCAAAACAATCTTTTGTGATTTTAAAGTGATTGATATTTTGAATCATTTCAGAGTTTGGTGATGTTTTGTAGTTTCCCACTGTACTTTATGAGCAAGAATCTACCTTAACCTAACTAGTGAAATCCAAATAACAAACCTCACAAAATGCTTCTAATAACCTCAGCAGAAAGTTACACATTTAATTGGCCTTTTTTTTTTTTTATGTGCCTGCTGGTCATGAAAACTGAAATTGTCAGTTTTTCACTCCTACATAGCAGTAGAATTGAGGGAACTAGCTCATAGATTTCTAAATTTTCGATCTGAAAGGACATGATCAGCTCAATCCTCTAATTATAGAAATCAGGAACCATGTTCAGGTTTTCAAGGCCACAAAACTAATTAGTGACAGTTTTGATAAGAAGACAGGTTTCCTAGCTTCCAGATTAGTCCACTTTTACTATACTTTTATTTCCAATTAGATAACATTGCAGGAGAAGAAAAAAAAAAATAAGCAATTTTCATTGGGGGTAAATCCTTTGTCTTTTCCATGAGCTTCTATGTAGAGGGAAACCATTTGGGTAAGCACAGTCTTCACTGAAATAGTGATATGATATTTTAAGTTACCCTGAGATCTTAGAAGCTTACTGCCTTTTATTCTTTTTACCATCTCTTTATTCCAATTTTTTTTTCATTTTGGGAATTCACATATTCCCTCCCCCTTTAGATTCCTGAATTCAAATATTATTGCAGTGTATACCTGCTGAGTATTACTGCTTATTCTTACTAAAGACTTTAGGACTACAATGAGCAGTGTATATTCATAAAACTTTTACCAAATTACTCTTGAAACCTTTGTATTTGTCCATGTCCCTCAGCTTCCCTTTCAAAGCAGAATTAAGTTAGTGAAAAGCAATATAGCACCTGACATTTTTACTGCACATTTTTCCATGTTCACAAACCATTTTTACCTCTATGCTTCAGAGAAAAGGAAAATAATGAAAATATTGTTTCCATCCTGCATGAGAGCAAACAAATAAGCTGGAAGTAATAATTTGCTCCAAGGATTCATGCTGAGTCAACCATAGAACCAGAAAAAAAGAAAACTCAGTTTCTTGACTCTTGGACTATAGTCTATAACCTCAGCGACAATAGATGAGGAAGATCATTACTGGGTGCCTAAGGGATGAAGACATCTCATTGCCCTGACTGGAGAATTATGTCCTCAAAGAGAAGGATCAAACCCATAAATATGAAGTAGATATAAAAAAGAATCTTCCCTTTGGCAATTTTCTAAAGATAACTGCAACCATCCCTCAAAGATCAAATTCCTGGAATTAGATTTTCTTTTCAGTCTAGTGTACTGTGTGAATTTCTTCTCTCTGGGAACTACTCTCAGAGAAGAAACAATATCCTTACTTGGTGGTATGTATTTCTAAGATGGTGTTCTTTAATCCAATAAGATTTTTATATGTTCTCTTTAGACAGGGAAAACATGTAGTAAATTTAGAAGATCATTTAACCTTAACTATCAAACATCCAAAGTTGAGTCCTTCAACTCAATTGTCCATTTAGTTCTAAAAACAACGAAAATATATATTGTGTGGATGATTACAGTTTTATTAAACTAATATTTTTATGTGCCTCTATTATGTTCAATGCCCAGAAGGACTGACAGACTCCAAATGTAGACTGGACTCATATGCACTCTATGGATAACAGCTAACCATATGGATAACAGCTAACCATAACATACTGCCTTCCACATTAAAGGGTGTTAAACCTGCGACTTATGTAATGCAGATATTAACTGAGAATCAGTGGCCCGACCAATGACATGCTATCTGTATAATTTTTATGTAGTTCATTCTAATAAGCTATATTTGTGAACTGTAAGTAAAATACAGTAGCGTTTTGGCTTTACTTTCCTATTGTTCATAACTAAGGGCTGATTATTGAATGTGACCTTTGTTCCAGTTCAGTTTTCTCCCCTTTCCTGTAAAACTTCTATTCATCATCTATGAATTCTATCCTCTTGTGATCCCACAGTTACAAGAAATGACTCTTTCTAATGTGAAGATCTTTATTTTTGTAGCTGTCATCTACTCATCCATAAGGACTCAAGGGTCACCCTTGAACTGCACTTTCATATCCACAGCTAGTTCTGTTGTTAGACTAACGCGATGATTCTCCTGGTGGTATATCCTGTTAATGCCTGAATGTTTATGTGAGATTGTTCACCATGTTATCTTGGACTTGTTATCCTCAAATATATCTTTGTTTAGGAAGGCAACATTTCTTATAATATGATAACTATTACTTATACTGATTAAATAATTTGCTGAAGGATAATCAGATGAACATGTGTGCAATTTATTTTAAAAGAAGTAACCTGAAATGATAAAATGAAGAAAATCAGAGATGGGTATATGAGTGCACTCTATCTGCAAGACTCTAAGATTTTATATGAAAAATAATGATTTCTCTATTTTACCATCACACATTCATGGCAGACCAAATACTTTTTTCATTATGATCTCTAGGACAGTTTCTCAATCATACCTTGCTAAACCTCCAGGTGTATTTTCTTAATTTATCTTAAATGACACAAATTATGCATTTCTGGAAATAAAGTGTGATGTTAGAATATCTCTAAAATCGCCATTTTTTTGTAGCTTTTCAATTAAAATTTGCTTTATAAAAGGAAGTTATATGATAAAATACAATATTAATCTCAGGTCAAGTAAATTTATTTATAAACTAGTTATAACTAGTTTACATCTAGCTAGTTGTAACTAGTTTATATCAGCTATAATTGTTGCTGCATAACAAATTACTTCAGATAAAATAGTAACATTTTATTCACAGAATCTGTGGGTCAAGAATGAGTGTTTTGTTGTTTGCTCATGTGGTTGTAGTCAAACTGTGGGCTGGCTCCTACTTCTAAGTTGGCTCACGGTAATAGCTAGTGAGTTAGTGCTGACTTAACAAGAAAACTTTGGCCTTTACAGCATACACACCTTTCTTAGGGCTGTTTGAGTGTTCTCCTTCAGTAGCCAACCTCCAGAGCTGGTGGTCCAACGGACAATGATGGAGGTGCCGATATCTTCCGTAATTCGATCTTACAATTCACACTTTCTTTCATATTCTCTTGCACTCCACCCAAAGTACCGGAGCATACTCCTACAGGGTGTAGTATTTTGGAGTTTGTAGGTAATAGATCTATTTAGACATCTCTAAGTTTCTCTGTATGTGTGTGTATCCAAAGTGCAGTTAGCACATCTAATAAAGACTGCAAGTTGAAATGTTCAAAAGTATAGTTTAAAAAATGCCTTTGGTTTGTATTGTTATAGGAGATTCACTTCTTGTGGCTTAATATAAAACTTTTGTTTCAAATTGAGGCACTATATCTTTTAATCTAACTTTCTACACCATAGTCGTAAAAACTAGAAGATTAACTTCAGGAAAAGTATTTTAATGATCTAGTTTTGAGTCTGAGGATTAGTTCAAATGTCCACACAGTTTCAACCTGAAATATAATTTGTCAGTATAATTAATCCTTTCAGCCTAGATCTTCACTAACGTAAGCAAATGCTAGTGAACTATGCCTTGTTGACTTGTAGGGAGTAGCTTAGGAAGCAGCATTTGGACTTAATAAATGATTTGCTTTGTTCTCTTGACTAGTATTTCTCACATAAGCCGCTTGGAGATATTGTCAAAATGTAGATCCCAAGTTGACAGATTTAATGTAGAGTCTGAAATTCTGCATTTCTAATAGGATCCAAAGTGTAGATGACACCACTGGTTCCCTGACCCCGAGCTAAGTGTCTCTGTGGGATTTTTTTAAACAAATTTTTATTATATTTTCTTACTTTGTACAGAATTCAAAATACCCACATTTTCGTTTCCTGGCTTTACATCTAAACCACTTCAAAGTGGAGGCAAAATTCTTCCTTATGTATATTCCATAGGAAATTTCAACCTTTGCTATTAAATAATTCTTTCCAAATAGAATATCTTTTTAAAGGATGTGATTTATTTGTAAATGCATCATAAGATTGATGATGAGAGAATGAGAGGAAGAGAGAAGAAATAGAGCTTATAGTGCTAGATACAGTAAATGTGTTTAGTAAATATTTAATAGTTAATAGCTCCTTACAATTATACATTTTTATTAAATCCTTTCCTCTGCAGGCCAAAATATCTTAAAATCTAATTACTGCTATATTTTCCCCAATTGTTTTATACTTATTTTCAACTTTAGGTTCATTCTTGCCTCTCTTCCATGCCAGGCCATGAGTCAGACTATTTTCAAGTCATTTAAGTATTTTCTCAATGTCTGAAGAAGTCCTTGATTGACTTACTTTTATTTATTTATTTATTTTTTACCCCCAACTGGTCTTTATAGAAATCATTATATTTAGGGTCTTTACTAGCAGAGGAAATTCTATTTTAGGGAATTTGCTTATCTTAAATACAATTATAAGTTATTTAGTGAAGATACAGTGAATTAGTATTCAAAACAAAATTTACCTAAGGGGAAAATTTATGTTTACTGGAAATATTTGAGGAGTTCACAGTATCAAAGAAATAAGGAACACTATAGTACTCAATTTGAACTATTCTATTACCTGATGCCACTAATTGAAGCTGCCACTATCTGTTCTGTGTACCACCGCAGTGGGAAGGGATTTGATGATATGTATTACCTTTATCAAGTCTACCCAAGTAAAGAAATGCCCTCACATGGAAAAATCAAGGAAACAGTACCCAGAAAGGGAGACACTATACATGTAAAACAAAACAGCATTGTCAACCAATATTAACCAAGTAAAATTAAAAATCAGTTAATTTAATTTTTAAAAAAAGATGCTAACAGAACAAGGGGGAGAATATTTGATACTAGCCCCTCCCCTCAAAAATAAAGCAAAATTTCCACAACCTGCAGGTTAGGTAGAATATAAAAATAACAGTCTTATTTTTGCATTGCTCTCAGCACATCTCAGATTCCCTTTTTACATTGGAAAAAGTACTAGTGTGTGGCTTTGACCAAAAATACCATATTTTCAATTTGCCGTCTCTCAAGGCTACCATTTGCCAAAGGTACCAAAGGTAGAACTGGAATATGAGCAGCAAATCTTAAAAAAGAAAGTATATACTTCAAGTATATACTTCAAGTATATACTTTTACCATAGGAGGTGACACGCTTCAAATCAACATTTTCGTACATCAATGATAGAAAACAGATTGTCATTCTGGGAGCATAAAACTTAGTGGTAAAGGTATTTATAGAAGTGCCACTGATAATATCTGAGGCATTATGAAGGTGAATTATATGGTGACTTTGATATATAAATCAAGTATCTATTAAAGTATTTTACACTAATTTGAAATGGAGCTTTTTGTTGACATGTTGTAATAAGTTTTTCAACCTCAAGAATAAAGGGTTAACCTCCACAAGACCTCCCTCACTGTAATAACTATTCATAAGTTTCTACAAAATTGGAAGTTCTCATTACTCTCTCAGCTCTGATAATTTACTACAATGGCTCAAGGAACTTAAGGAAATATTATATTTATAGCTGGTTTTATTGTAGCAAAAGAATATCAATCAGAACCAGTGAGAGGGAGAGATATGTAGTGTGAGGGTTCCAAAGAAGAGACTTTAATGTTCTCATGTAAAGAAGCATCAGTCTCCTGGAACATCAATGTATGATGATATTTGGAATATTGCCAACCAGAGAAGCCCACCTGACCTTTGGTGTCCATAATTTCTTCTGGACTTTCATTATGTAGGCACAGTTGATTGAATTATTGGTCATGTGGTTAAACTCAATCTGCTTCCCTCATCTATTCCCAGAGGTTTAGCTGATACTTCATTGTTTAAGCCCTAATCATGTAACTACAGTTTATCTTTCTGGCATGGCCAGGCCCCATCCTGAATTTTCTAATATGAACACTGACCTTTTTAGTATAAACTGTAGAGGGATCCACCATGAATCACTTCATTAGCATAAGATATCAGGATTAATCTAAGAGTCTACCATCAATAATAAAGACACCCCAAATAACTTAGGAAATTCTAAATATGTAGAGGCTACCTGCTAAGGAGCCAGGGACAGATGCCAGCCAAATATTTTATTACACATGCCTGTGACTACTTTAATGTAAACAATGTTCCCATAGATTAAATCATAGCTCAAATGTTCTGGAAAGGAAAAGATCTCCAGCAAAATAGTTAAATCGTCTCTGAGGTTCCTGTACAAAGTTCATGCAAGAATTATAATATACTAAATTATACTATTAATATAATATTAATCACCCACATAGTGAAACTTTTTAACTAATGGAACAAAAGTGCTAGTGTTACCCCAACATGAGCAAAAATACAAGCATGCTCAGAGATATTATGGATTCAGGTCCAGACTGCCACAATAAAACAAATATTGCTAAGCAACAGGTCACACCGAGTCATATGAATTTTTTGGGTTTAGTGCATATAAGAGTTAGGTGTACACAATACTGTTGTCTATTAAGAACATAATAATATTGTGTATAAAAATCCAGTGTACACATCTTTATTAAAAATGCTTTATTACTAAAAATGAAAAAGATCATTTAAGTGTCAGCCATATATATATATATATATATATATATATTGTTAGTGGAGGGTCTTACCTTGATGTCAATGTCTGCTGGCTCATCAGGGTGCTGGTTGCTAAAGGTGGGGATGACTGTGGCAATTTCTTAAGACAACAGTGATGTTGCCACATCAGTTGACTTCCATTTAAATGATATCCTTATAGCATGAAATGTTCTCTGATAGAATTTTACTCTTGTTAAAACTTGAATTTCAAAATCCAAATCAGTCTTTACTCCTCTACTTTATTGACTAAGTTTATATAACATTCTAAATCTTTTCTTGTCATTTCAGCTATATTCATAGCATCTTCTTTGCTCTTTCATAACTAACTCCTCATCCACTCAAGTTTTATCTTGATATTCTAGTAATTCAGTCACATATTCAGGGTCCAAATTCTTTCTTTTGCTATACTTACTATATCTGCAGTTACTTCCTCCACTGATGTATCAAACCCTTCAAAGTAATCTATATGGTGAAAGTAACTTCATCCAAACTTCTCTTAAGGCTTTTATGTTAGCATTTTCCCATGATTTATGAAAGTTTCCATGACATCGAGAATGGTGAATTATTTTGAATTTTTCAGAGTCCTCTGCCAGAGTCATCAGAGTAATCATTTTTTATGTCACCTATTTCTTAAAGAAATTTATTTTTAAAATAATAGGACTTAAAATGATTCTTTGACCCATGAATTGCAGGTATTGCAAATGTGCCAATGGGCATAAAAAACAACATGACTCTTTATCAATCTCCATCAGAGCTGTTGGGCAACCAAGAGCAGTGATATTTTGAAAGGATCCTGAGAAATAGGTTCAACAGTAGGCCTGAAATACTTAGTAAGCTAAAATATCTTGTAAACAGATGTGCTTTCATCCAGGCTTTGTTGTTCCATTTATAAAGCACAGAATAGTGGACTTAGCATAATTCTCAAGGGCTGTAGTATTTTGGGAATGGTAAACAGTCACAGATTCAAATGACAGCACTAACTGCAGTAGCCAATCAGAGACTCAGCATGTTCTGTGATGCTTTGAAGTCAAATGTTGACTTTTCTTTAGCTGTAAAAGTACTCAATGGTATCTTCCATCAACATGAGATTTTATTGACATTAACCATATTAATCAATGGTCTTAACTAGAGCTTCTGGATAATATTTACAAGCTTCTGTGTAGTGCCTTATTGCTTTACCTTATAGTGTTATGGTAATAGTTTCTTCCTTAAACTCCAGGATCCAAATTCTGCTGGCTTCAAACTTTTCTTCTACAACTTCCTCACCTCTCTCAACCTTCTAAAATTGAAGAGTATAGCCTTGCCCTGAATTACACTGTTTTAGAGCAATGTTATGACCGGTTTGATATTCTATTCTATTCAGACCTCTAAAACTATCTCCGTAAGAGCAATAAGGTTGTTTGACTTTTTTATCATTAATGTGTTCACTGGAGTAGCACTTTTAATTTCCTTCAAGAATTTTTCCTTGGCATTCATAACTTGTCTAACTGGCATAAAGGGTTTTCAACCTTTTTCAGCTTTTGACATGTCTTCCTCATTAAATTTAATAATTTCTAGTTTTTTATTTAAAAGAGAGATGTGTAACTCATCCTTTCACAGAACAGTAAGGAGGCAATTTTAGGATTGTTAATTGACTTCATTTTGGTATTTTTGTGCCTCTGTGAACAGGCAAGACTGAGGAGAGGAAAACATATGAGAAAAAGTCGGTTGTGTGGAGTCAGGACACATGTATTTTTCTCCTTTTACAGACATGATTTGTGATTCCTCAAAACAATTGCAAATAATAACCTCAAAGTTAATTAATCATAGATAACCATAACTACGAAAATAGTGGCAATAGTGGCAGTAGCAGTAGTAGGTGAGTAGTTTGAAATTTTGTAAGAATTGCCAGAATGTGACCCTCCCTGGTGGCATGACGGGTTAGGATGTAGAACTGCAAGCGAGCCACAGTTGCTTCAGTGCGAGTTCAATCCCCACCCTGGAGGTGACCCACATGGCATGGCAGACCTCTCCTGCCTCACCCACTGCTCCCCTCTGCAGTGTACATTGTTAGTCAGCCTGTTCTGTTGCCACTCTATTTCTGGTGAATCATCTCATTGCCCCTACACCTCTGGCTTATACCCCAGTTCTGTATAAATAAATAAATAAATCTTTACAAAAAAACAAAAACTTGCCAGTATGTGACACAGAGACTTGCAGTGAGTACTTGCAGCTAGACAAATGAAGCCAACAGGCTTGCTTGAAGCAGAGCTGGCAAAATCTTCAATTTGTAACAAATGTAATATCTGGAAGCACAATGAAATTAGACCTGCCTATAATATCTTTTATTTTTTGAAAAAATAAGTGTATGTACAGAAATTGGCACTTTTCTAGACATGAATAGATGTGAATGAAGGTAACTTAATGAAGGACCATCTTTAAAAGATCTATAAGTAAGCCACAATCATCTTAGACAGTGAAGACATAAAGCAGATTTTCTACTGCAGATAAAAAGTATAGTTTATTAAAAATTGTGCTGTACTATGAAGATAGAAACTCGAGTCAACAAGATAATAGCAAATATTTTAACCTTTTAGTCTTTCTTAACCTGGAAGCAACTCTATAAGTAGTAGTTTTGTTGTCTTCAAAACAAATGAGTCATAAGACTGTGATAATTTTTCCAATCTGAGCATTAATGTGCACTCAAAGTTATACTCATTTTGTTCTAAAGTCACACTGTCACCTAGTGGTTTCTCACACACAAAATTTAAACAAAAAAGCAAGTGGTTCATTTGGATATTTTATTCTTTCATGTATATAAAATAGATGAAGATAGTAGTTTATGTCTTTGTAATTACTAAAATGTTTTATATCATTAGCATATTCCCATGGGTTTGGATAACATTATAACTATTTCAAATCATTCTTATTGGTCCACATGGTTTTCTCTCCAAACTAATGGAAAACATGAAAAAGATTAAATAGTGAGAATGGTTTATATTACAGTGGAATACTTGCTGGATTTGCCTAAATCTTACCAGAGTAGCTATATATGCTAACTCCAGTTATAGTGTTGAAGGGCCTATTTGCCTGAGCAAAATACTCAGTACCCTGTAACTTTACCTCTGAATTCTCCTTTGATTTCAATATTCTTTCCCTGCTCCTTCCTTCAAAAATAAGAATGCCACATAAGCAAGTGTGGCTTTTTGACATTGTTTGTTCCTCTTTTGTAAGAATCATAGCAAATTTATAATATAGGTTCAACAGATAATGTCCTCAATATCCTATTTGTTATAGCTGGATGACGCCAAGCAAAATTGCAAGGTCGGTGAAAATTGATGATGTTCACTCTTCCAGTCCAGCTATAACTCTTGCGTGGTATCCTAAAGGTTTCTTGTGCTACATACAATTGGAATTTCTCTCACTCCAGACACTATCATTCCCTTTCTCTCACTCTCAAGCACTTGGGGAGGATCTACCTTGAATTTCTTTCTCTAAGGGAGCAAGTGGTTAGTTAACTAATTTAAAGATGTACTAAATACGGAATTACTAAAGAAATACTGTAGTAAGGATGAAAAAATTTTAGTGGAGCCTTTGGGAAGGCTATGATTCTATTATTATCCCATTATTTCTAACTTCTCTGTAAACTTTCATTTGAGATGTCAGTTTGCGAAAATTGCAAGCTGAGCCTAGATTTAAGTCATATAGGAGAGGAAGAGAGAGAGAGGTCGGAAACAGGGGAGGGAAGAGCACACGGGACTATGTGTTTGTTCTTAAGTACTTTGACACTGGGAGAACTTAAAGACTACACCAGAGGCGATTAGTCGAATACTGTCCAAAACTTAACACCATGTGAGGGAAAAAACACTTCATCTAAACATAATTTTAAAACAAATAAATTTTAAACCTAGAAGTTAAAAAAAAATCAGTTTGGATTTACAAGAAAGTAAATTCAAAGTCAGTAAGTTGTAATAATAAAACAAAGGATGAGAGTTCTTTCAAGATCAGAATGCATTATTGTCATAAAAGTGGTCCTTGGCTACCATAGTCCTTGAAACTCAGAATAACAAAGTATTTTTATATAAATAAGTTAGTAACTTTTCCCCATTCATCATAGCCCTCATCAACCCCATAAGAACAAAACGATTTATTTTCAGTTTCATCCAGAAGAAATTTGGTCTTTAATAATAATTAGAAGACTTTATTTCTTTTCCTTTTGTGCTTAAAATAAGAATCAGGGAATATCTATGAAGGTCTTTGGCATGCAGTACGTGGCATTTAAGACTACCTTGTAGAAATCCTAGGCTTACAGGAAGAAATCAGACATACCTTATTATAGTGAATTCCAAATCAACTTAAAAAATAGGTCACCAGGATATATACATAAAGCTTGATGTAATTTCATGGAAGCAATTTACATACAAGGTTATTACATAAGGACTTGGTGTATTGATATATATGTCTGACAATTAGAAGAAAAAATTTTTGGTAGCTGAACAACTGAGAAAATGTCAATAAACTAACAGAGAACACTCTTCAGCACTTAATTATTTTCCAATAAAGTGTCTGTTTTTATATATGAAAATTAACTTACTGTTTTTCAGTTAACCACCTATATATTTATTACATATTGTCTAACATATTGTCTATGGTATTTGTTTTGAATGTTCTGATACAATTATAAAGCATTTTATTATTTTTATTGTAAAGCATATTACATTGCTTTACAACAATATATATGATTTAGGATAATAGCTCATGCTTCATCAGGTGTATATCACCATATCCATTACCACCAAAGCCCTGTAGTCCTTAAATATTCACCTGAGTCCCTTCTCACTCTGTTCCCTCTCACACATTCCATCCCTTTCCAGTAGCCTCAATTATGCAGTCATATCATCAGGGTTTGTTTTAGTTTATTTTCCACTCTGCTGTTTGCTCCACCAGGCTACTAGAGTTCGCCTTGTCTGCTGTGTGTGCAACCTGCTTGGCCCATTCCAGAACTCTCTGAGGTACCCCTTCTCTGGTATTACACTCAGTGTGCTGTAATCGTCTGTTTTTCCTTCAGGAGTTATCTGCTTTGTTCTGCCTCAATCTAGTTGCAAATGTCAGCGAGATGATTTGCAGGTCTTCATTCTGCCACCATCTTACCTGTTTCCTCTAATGTTTATGTTATTATACTTAGTGATAACCTAGGAAAAAACTGAAATGGGGAATGTGATTAATGCTATATGGGATTGCTTACAAGCCCTTTATTTCAGAGTTAAATGGTATCTGGCACCAACACTTAAAGCATCAGAATTCTAACCAATTTGGACTATTAGTTAAGATTTGGAGAAAGAAAGGAATGTTACAGAACTCAGAAAATTTTACAGGGGAAAAAAAAAAGTTGTTCATTACAAATATAAGTTAATTAAATGTATATCTTTCTAGTATTTGAAAAGATGTAATATTGTTTTTGAAAATGTCCTGATTTGAATATAAAATTAGGGGTATGGTTTATGCCCATAGTATGTTTACTAGCACAGGCACACACAATACTCACAGAGAAACAGAGAAAACCACAGAAGTAATAGAAAGTCTCATTAATCTCTTACAGTAAAACTTTCCTATAGAACTCAAAGAGAAAGCACAAAAATATCAATCACATATAAAAGTATATCACTTATTCTGATTTTTTTGAGTTGTGGGAAAGAACTTTAACATGATTTCTGAGTGATTAACATCAGCTAATTCTACTGATTATACTAGAGATAATCATGATTTAAAAAAATTCCAATCAAGTGGACTATTGATGACTAAAATAGCAAATTCCAATGGAGAGAATAGTGAAGCTTTCTCGTTTTTTTTTTATATTCATGTTTAATTTTGGAATGAATAGATAAATATTATTCCTTATTAATAGTTATGGTGGTTAGAACTGATCTTGCATTTCAAAAAATTCAGAAATGTGAAATTTGATTGTTTTTTGAAGGATCAAATCAGATAAATGGTAAAAGCTATACACCTGATGTGATGTGAATAGAAGTGTCTCAGATTATGCTTACAAAGGTCATTGCAAGTTAGATGGAGATGGTGTAAATTGGGGCACCAGGGAAGATATAAGACAAAGTCAGTCAACAAGATATTTGTCAAATGGTTGTAGAAATGTTTGACTTGTAAGATCCATGTAAATAAAGACCTGTAATAATGGTTATTTGTGGTTGAGCAAGTGCTGGGTAATTTGTAAATGTTGCAAATGCCATAATTGCTATGATTTTTACAAAGGATATCTACCTATATGTAAAAGAACAGCATAATTTATATTTCTATCTTATTTCATTTTTATGACAAATACACATATAATCTCACAGTCCTCTCTAGATGTCAAACATTGTTCTAAATGCTTTTCAAGTATTGATATACCTAATGTAGTTATGTGTTCTTAAGTAATGGACCACAAATAATATCTACCCAAATTTCCTCTACCCAAAGAATTTTATAGCTGTTCCCTGAACATTAGAGTTTGGTTGGGTAATCATATCTGGATTATGACTAATATTAAAGCCTTAGCATAAATCTGCACAAAATGCTCTCTGTCTACCACTTCATCTATCAGTCAGGGTTTAGTCACTAGCCACTCATTATTTTAACAGAAAGAATTTAATATAAATAATTTTGAGCTAAGTGTGGAAGACTGAAGGACAGGTAAAACACACACTGATGTGCCACAAAAGTAGAAACCATAGGAAGCAAATACTATCTTAGGGATAGCAGAATAAAGACAAAAGTGGAAGTTTTTAAGACTTAGAAATTTCCAGAAGGAATCCTGCAGAGCTTAGAGACCTGGTGCTGGCAGCTCTAAAGGGACACCACAAGACTGGTTTTTTAAAACAGAAACCTGAAATGCTACTGCCAAGGCAAAGAACTATTATCTGGGATGACACAGATTCTGTGAACAAAAGAATAAGCCAATCAGAAACTAGCTGGGAACAGTCCCACCTGCTTCTGCTTCAGCTTCCCAGGCTCCCTGGAGCCTGCCACACTGAGGTTTTGCAAGTGGGAGAGCAGTTTTGCTAAAGACCAGCCCTAGTATCCCAACAGTGAGAACAGTGGATTTGAAACTGAGAGACATAACCAGCATGATATCTTTTTTTTTTTTTTTTAAAGATTTATTTACTTGTGCATACGGAACTGGGGTACAGGCCAGAGGGCAGTGAGAGGCTTCACCAGAGACAGTGTCGGGAGCAGAACAGGCAGGTCTACGAAGTACACTGCTGAGGGGAGCAGTGCCAGCATGATGTCTTTTAACCGGGGAGTATTCATATCTCACCTTGAATCTTTTCTATTAAAATGTAAACCTGCATGCTCTGATTCATTTCTCTGAGAAGAGACAAAATGCCTGTTAATATCATCACTTTAATCCTTGGAAACATTAATTAAAGTTTGGCTGACATCTTATTTGGTGCTCTTTGTATGCCTTATGTGGCATAGATTATGTTCCTAACAAATATTAGTTGAATGAATGAATGTATAAAAGTATAGTCCCAGCATAATTCTGATGCTTAATTCTCTTTAAACAATGAATTTTTCATCTTCTTTGATCACTCAGCTAGGATATAAATATTTATACCATAAAAACTATAGCACCACAAAAAATGAATTCCAAATGTCAGAAGCTCTTATGCTTCATTAAGACAGTTAATACAGATTTTGATTATTACTCTCTTTAACTCAAGGGACATGAGGAAAAAATTAAAACTCTCTTTGATTTTGTTCACCTCTTGTCTAAGAGATTCAATCTCTTAGATTGAATCTACCTCTCTGAAACCTCAGTAATGATATAAGCTACCCTTTGAATTCTATAAAAGACATAAAAGACATAAGTGTGTTGTTCAGTTTTCCTATGAAAGAATGAGAACGTGTCTTCTCTTTTCTTATTTCTGGCTTCACTCTCAATTTATCCTCAGTTTTCCTTAGATTCTTTAGTACTCTCTAGGAAAAAGGTGCTGTTTGCAATAATGAGTTATTTTAGAGATAGCCCTATTTACATGTCTTTGAAAAGATAGTAATTAATGTGTACAAGATTTTATTCACATCACTTAAATACATAGTTAGTTTTTTACTTGATTTATAATGGTCATTGTATCATCACTGATATTTTTCTCAGAAGATTATATAAACTTTAGTGTTAAATAAAAAGAGAGAACTGATTCAATTGAAACAGTGGGCTTTAAATGTCCATTCTTTTTCTCACATAAAAATATCTCAAAAGGTACGATTAGAAAGCCATTGTTTTCATGACAATCAAGTTCTACAAATCTTTATCATAAATCCTTGAGGTTATTATTCTGTAGACACTTTAGTAGTTATAATGTTGTATAGGCTATGTTCTAAATATTAGAAAATCTAAGTCTGAAAAACAATAAGTGTTACAACATTTTAATGTATTATATAGTGAATCTAATATTTAAATCCAATTGTCCACTTCATTTTTTCCATACATTTAAATCATGTTTTACTGTTTGTTTTCTGACATTGTTAGAGGATGATGAAAGGATGTATTTGTCATTTATGGGTGACCTTTTTTGTGGTTCACCAGAAATATGTTCGTAGAATAACCATTTCTGCTTACCAAACTGTTTACAATATAAGAAGAAATGGAAGTCAGAATCTTGGTAGTATAATCCCAAGAGCAATCCCTTAGTTTTCCATACAAAATGGATTCATTTAGCTAAGATATCATAGCCTTAGAATTTGAAAGCCAAAACAAGAAATTTAGCTTTAAAATCTAAAACTAAAAAAGCTCTGAAACTGGTTCTAATTTAGTGTTGCCCGTCTACTTCAAAATGTTGATAACACCCCTAATTTCAACTATTAGGTCCCAGTTGGACTCCAACTTTTGACACCAGAAATCTATCAGAAAAGCAAAATAGCCCTCAGTTGAGAACTGTGGCCTTAGATTTTTCTCTTTTTCCCTTCAATTATTTCTATTTTTCTTATTTCTCTTTTTGGAACCATTAAAGTATAGAAGGACCAAATGATCTTTCTAAATTATTTAGAAATTATTCATTAGGTTGTTAACTCTGCAATTGGTCTAAGGTTAATCATGAGGCAAAACCTAGTTTAGGAGCTGTAAGATAGTTCTTGTCAGTAGTCAGGGTTGCCTACTTGTTTGAACCATGCTAGCCTTTTATATTATCTTGGTAATAAGATGCTCCATTAGACATTGGTAGCAAAAGCATTCCTCCCAGCCCCTGAGAGCAGTGATAGAGGGGAGTAAATTATTCATTAAAATTGAATGTTATAAATGTTTCTGTAGTTTTTTAATTGTATAAAATTACCACTGTTAATGATTAAACTCCTTTACTATATAATGATCATTTATCATTCAATAATACATCAATAATTCTATCATATAGTTAGTGATATAACAAATGTAATGAATAATAGTTATTTTAACATACCTTTTAAAAAATGTGACAAATTACTTTTATTATTTTTAGTTGACACTATTTAAATATAAGTATGTTCATTCATAAAATCTATAAATCTCTCCTTTATATTTTAATAATATGGAACTATATGTTTAGTTATGTTGAAAGTAAATTCTTAGAAATTCATTTCAAATGATATTGCTACATATATTATCAAAGACATAGAATATTTGTTTTGAGTGCATAAAAAACTAAATTCTTATAAAAATGAAATTAAGATCAATAAAACACTGTTGTGCTTTCAGAAATAGATTAAGGACACCTGCCCTCCTTTGAGCCAAAATCAAGAAAAAATATTAGAGGTACCATAAGACCCAGTCACTTATTAGCAACAATTTTAATATTCTAAATTACCTAAATTATGC
This sequence comes from Condylura cristata, assembly GCF_000260355.1. Lineage (NCBI taxonomy): Eukaryota > Metazoa > Chordata > Mammalia > Eulipotyphla > Talpidae > Condylura > Condylura cristata. The sequence continues at coordinate 29,368,130 of NW_004567108.1, read as the reverse complement.
CTAAGAAATGAGAAAATAATCAGGTAAAAAGAGATAAGCTCTTATCACGACCAGCAATAGAACATGTAATAGGAGAAATGAGGAAATATCACTATTACAATTATAATTAGTAGTTTTATTAGAAAGATAAATAATCTTTAATAACCAGAAGCTCATTAATCCCCCATGTAAAAAGGTAAAAGTTGATAAATGAAACTGTGAGCCAACCCTGAAAATGGAGCCTTAGAGTCTTGATTTTGTCAATGTATAAGACAAAATAAATTAGAACTCTAAAAGCAATTTATTTCTTACAGTTAATGGACTGTAAGTGACTCCAGTGGAAGAGAAAGAAAAATAAATTTTATGAAAGTGCTAACCCAAATACACATGTGTAAATTATTTGTTTTGGTTTAATTGTATAAAATTAGCACTATAGGACAGACCAATTTTCTATGAATAAATTGACTTAGAAATGTGTCAGGTGGAATGGAGGTAGAATTCATCAAAGAAACAGGCAAGATAAAAATGACAAATCATCACAGTGTTTTAAAAAATATATGAGTAACCATTTGAATCATTGTAACTAAGATTTTTAGTAATAATAACTGAGGCAATTGTCATAAATCATATAAGAGAGCACAGTATGTAACATTCCTTCTTTAACACTTATATAGACAATGTACATGTAAACCATGAGGGCATATTATGCAAATATATCAATGAGCTGATGTCAGAATGGACAGCAATGCAGTGATGTCAAAACCTGGAGCCAAGTAAATAGTAAACAAAATGTAAACAATCAAGAATATGAAATTAACATCAGTTATAAGTCTGCACTATAATCCAAAGAATCACTTAGACCAAAGTAGCTTGGAGAGAACTAGTTTAGAGATAGCATGCATGCAAAAGAGGTGTATGAGTCACTGACTGCAAATCAACGACTCAACAGTGTGGTTTGTTTGCCAAGGGACTAATGTGGTATGAAAGTGTATGTTGGATGAGCCTATAAACCCTTAATATCTAGAATGACATCAGTAGTAACATTTGAAGTTGCCAAGGCCTTGTCTGGATAATTTTGAAAATTGAGAGAATGGTGGGCCCTCCCTGGTGGTACAGAGGGTTAAAGCACAGCACAAAGAAGCTTAAACCACTTCCACATGAGTTCGATTCCCGCCTGTCCCGGAGGTGACCACATGGTGCGGCAGACCTCTCCTGACCGGCCTGCTGCTCCCCTCAGCAGTGTACTTCGTCGATCTGCCTGTTCTGCTCCCCACTCCTTCTCTGGTGAATCCTCTCACCCTCCACATCTCTGACCTGTACCTCAGTTCTGTACGAATAAATAAATAAATCTTTAAAAAAAAAAAAAGAAAATTGAGAGAATGGTAATAGCAACTTCGCATCAAGTTATCTGAAGAATGGTTGAGGATATCCACCATGTCTGGGGAAATACAGTGGCTACTCTTAACATGCTTGAGATGTTAAGTGGAAGAGTGATTTGATTTATTCTACATAGGTAACTGCCAAAGTTAGGATCACTAGCTACAAGTCACTCACCTAATTGAACTTTAATTTCCTGCTCAATAAACTAAAAATTTTAACTTTTCAAGCAAATGAAAATCCAGACAGACACTAAAAGGAAATTTGGAAAACTCTCCTATGTTTAATCATCTTAAAAGATCCATCACCTTGTAGAGAAATATTTGTTAGGAATGCTAGAGAATAGTTTATAATACTATTATAGTTTCTTCCTTTTAATCTATGCACAGAAATCTGTTCAATTGTAACACTCAGTTACAACTGCTAACATGTCATGAGTAATTCAAGAGTGTCATAAACTTCAAATTATAGAATAGACTGCAAAAAGGGGGTAAAGGTTTTTCTTGACTTGTTTTCATGCTTAATTTTGAAAGGAATAGAGCCTTATACTATTTCTTTTTTAATAGGTAATGGAAAAATTCTATTCTCTAAAATATACATGACTTTGTTTTTTTAAGGAGTGTCCTATAAGAAAATTTATATTGCTATTTTAATATAAAGAGCTTAACATAATAAAATTAATGCCATAATTTTTGGTAGACACTACTCAGCTTATAACTATTTTATAACTTACAGGTCTATATAACCAAGTCTTTCTTAGAACTTCAGTATTTCTAAAGAACGGAGGTATACAGAGAAGGAAATAGTTTATCTTTGAAGGAACTGAAATTCTATCACTATCCTGTTTTCCCTTCAATAAAAAAGCTTTCCCTGATTTTTCATATCAGTAAGTTAGGGAACTTGATTACAAATTCTGTGCCAGGGGAAAAAGATGAATGAACTTTATGAACACATGTTTGCTTCTTCCATAATAACATTATATATAAAAGATTACTCATAATACATTTATAGAGTAAAGGGAGATTTAATTTAAATAATTGGCACTAAGAAATATGTCTAAACCAAATTTAGATGGGAACTTAAGTTTTATTCCTCAGATAACAACTTACGTCTCCACAAGACTGATAAAATGAAGAGAAATTATTAAATTCTCAAAAGCAACAACAACAGGCAAATTGTTTGTTTTCTGGGAAAGAATAGAATCAAGCAATTGATCAGGTTCTATCTCCAGAAGTTACCCATTGACCTAAAAAAATTTCAATGCTCCCCCCTGGACCACCGTGATTCTGTTTTGTGGAAAATTTCAGGCTGAAAACAGAAAAGCAGAGTCCAAAATTACTTTTGCTAGCCAGTCCTCATCATCGCTGAACAGTTCTTTCTGCTTTAGCTACTGCCACATGGTTTATACTGGAGCACTCAAAAGAGATTTATCTTTCATATGGAGCTTAGGGAAATACACAATGGAGCAACAAATGACAAATGCCATAATTGCTTAGGGGTATTATCATTTCTAGTGTGACAGATCAAATCTGGAAGCTTAAAATAAACTAAGCAAGCATTCACTCTGCTAAACAGCATAAACCAAGTAATTGCTTACTTTTTTCAGAGTTCAGTGGAAAGTCAACTGTTAGAACAAAATGATTTCTGTTTTGTCACTGAACAATAAATGTGCTCAACAAAGCTTGACTGACTCTCTGTTATTCTTTTCTATTCCACCCAGCATAAAACAAAGATGTGTTTAGGACATAAGTGGTTGTGTTAGCACTGAGTTGGGATCTTTGCAGAGAGAGGACTTTTTTGTCTACTTCAACCAAGATTTCTCTCCAATGATTTTTCTCTTATCCAGTGATCAAAGATTTTTTAAGTGTGTTTTCAGACATTTCTCCACCACTTTCAAGTTATAGAACATTAAGAAACTCTGGTTCTTCTTGTTATAAGTGTAGAAGAGTAGGAATGAATGATATTTGTGTCATCTGTCTCAAAGGTTATCTGTGTAGAACACCATGACCGTCTGAACTATACATTAAAAACATCTAAACCAACTAAGTACACTATACATTCTTATTTCCGTGAATTTCTGAAGAGAATGACAACCTTATTTTGAAATCATGACAGAATGCAGGCGATATTGCCACCGTATCTGTTGCGGTGTGGTAATGGCTTCTGGGTGCGTGCCAGTCGAAAGGGGTGACTAAGCAAAGAAAAATCCACAGCAGAAATAGTATAACCACTGTCAAGTGCTCTAAGGTATAACTGCAAAGAGTCTAAATCAAACCTGGCTGTAAATCCTAATTTTACTCATTTGATCTGATTTTAGAAAAAATACCCATTTTGTGATTAGTTCTCATCTGAAAAAATGTTTCTTTTTTCTTTCCCGTGGAGCAATTTATGGATTAAATGATACAATGTCTACAAAATATACTTTAGGAAAGGAAGCACATTAAATATTTGTATGATTTATAAGTTACTTGAAAATACATTAATTTCTTAAGACATATCATAGAATCTTCTTATAATAAAACGACATTCCTAGAATTATAAAAATAAAATTTACCCTTAAGGTTCTATTCAAAATTCTTTGTATGATCGGCACATCAGTAAGTAGTTTTTTTCATGGAATATTCCAATCTATTATCACAATGATTTCCTTTGTTTTAAAGCACACTAGTAAATATTTTTAAACGAACTTATTTATTCCCATAATGTTGTCTACTGAATATAATCATATATAACCTTATATATTTACTTCTAAAATCTTTTTTTATAGATTTATTTATTTATTTATACAGAAATGGGGTATAGGCCAGAGATGTGGAGGGTGAGAGGATTCACCAGAGACAGAGTGGGGAGCAGAATAGGCAGATCGACGAAGCACACTGCTGAGGGGAGCAGTGGGAGGGTCAGGAGAGGTCTGCCACGCCATGTGGATCTCCTCCGGGGCAGGCGGGGATAGAACTCATGCAGAAGTGGCTTTAGCTTCTTAGTGCTGTGCTTTAACCCGCTGCGCCACCAAGGAGGGCCCTACTTCCAAAATCTTAACAGAGTTTCTTCTAAATGTCTTTGTTATCCTATTAGTGCCATTTAGAGGTTTCTACTTCTGGATAAAGTGATATATCAAGCAGTACATGGAATATGAGGTAACTTGTAGTTATTGCTTTCCACTATGAAGTAAAGTTGGCAATAGCAAATTAAGATGACTTCAGACTCTGTGATCTGAAAGGAATGCCTAAGATTTCACTATAAACTCACAACTGGTAGTTAATTCTTCCAGGAGGCTTATTTGCTACATAATAATGGAAGTGGAACATAAATTCATTAAAAAATCAAATTTTCTACTTATGGGAGGATTACTGCATAACAGAATATGAGTGACCCATTTTTAAAGAGCTAAAAGTATTTTACAGAAGACTTCTACTGGAAAATGCATAAATATTTCATTTGATATTCAGAGGATACTTTGGCCTCTTTCAGTCACATACAGTCACTAATGTATTTATTCTCAAAGAACAGGGGCTCCTCCCAAACATCAAATCTGCTTTTCTCAAAATACCCAGATGAAGTCTCTTCCAATAAATGTCACCTTGGTGTGAGGAACTTAGTGCACAGAGATCCTCTCAGTCTTGGAAGGTCTGTTGACATTAGTTACAGAATGCAAATTATTTTAAGTTAAGAGCCTTGAATGCCCTAGAAGCTGAAAGAGCTTTGTTTTATCTCAAACTTCTGTCCTTTCCCTAATTAAAGAAACAACTATATCTCCCCTTTATGACCCAAAAGAATGTAGCTTGAGGTGAATTGTCTAGGTATGAATATGGATCCATCAGTGAATGCAATCTGTCTTCTGCTTTCTTTGATGACCAGGTTTTTTAATACAATGTGTATATGTGTGTGTATGTAAAACTGATCCATCCTCTTTTACTTTGGAATTTACAGTCATTTAGATTCTTCATGCATTCATTATTAAATTGATTTATCCTTTGCTGATCTGTTTGATGCTGTTTGATTACCTGTTTACCCAAAGGGATAGGAGATCATCCCCTCTGACTCAACACTGGAAAAGAGGGCAAACTATTTGCTTCACACACAAAGACATAGACTGAAAGTAGGAATTTGCTACAGTCCTCCTGGTTATTCTAATGTGTATACAATAATGTGTCTTCTTTGGAAACTGCGATTAAAAACTGAAAGATGAGAGGTCAATGGCTCTGGGACGAATAGTCAGTCTCTGATTAAGAGACTCAGCATAGAGATCTCAGCATAGAGATCTCCTCTTTCTCTCTATAAGCAGCCAGTTTTTTGCTTTGAGTGCTCACTACCTCTCATTTGGACTTGTTTCAATGTATCTTCCAGCCATTTTTGTTCCTTCCAGCATGTTCACACTCAATCCATCATCCAATTGTCATAAGTATTCTAAAATAGCTCTCTGCAGAGGATTTTTAATATTTATTCTTAAAAAATTATTCTTTAAAAAGGAGATTTTACAGATTGATTAAAAACAGCTATAGGGTAATAGATAAAATTACTACACACTTGGTAGATAGGCAATTGACAGATGAAATTGAAATTTCCAGTGCATATATTGTATAGAATGATATTAGTCCTATTAGCAGTCAGAAAAAAACAAATTAAAAGAATAATAGCATTTCTTACTTAAGAGATTAATAGAACAGAAAAGAATAATATCTGTGGTTACCAGTATAAGAGGAAAAAAGTATTCTTGTGCATTTCTTATATAAAAATAAAATATGACCATTTCTGGAAAGAAATCTGGCAAGATCTATTAAGATTAAAAATAAAAATGCACTTGAACTTCTCAATCCCTCTTTGGAAAATTTAGACTATGTAATAACACCAATCAATAAGAATACACTTTATAAGGAAGCTTGCTGCACCATAATTTAAAACCATAATAAAAGCTAAAGACATTTTGAATGTCCATCATTAGGAAAATGATTATATAAATTGTTGTACATTCATACCATAGGTTATTATGCAGTCATTAAAAACATCTGAGTTAGATCTATGTCAGTTGACCTGAAGGAATTTTCACAATATATTAAGTAAAAAATGTTTAATGAACAGATTAGCACATGATCTGAATTCATTTTTCTCAATGGAAGAAGTCTTCTATATATGTGATTATTAACATGCAACAACAGATAGTTTTAGGTGTGTGGGAATGAGACAAGAGAAGGGGAGAGTGATAGACAAGTCAAAGCAAGAGAAAATAAGAAAAAATGTTTGCAGCATAAAAATAGAATGTATATTTTGACTGGGTTTATGTGAAATGTATATACATGAAAATATGGTCACCAAATTGTTAAAAGATAGTATGGAAAGGTGGTGGACACTTTCAAACCTTTCCTTATACATTTTTGCTTTTTCCTCTGTTTTTTTGACTTTTTCACAATGAGTGTGTGCTATATATAAATCTCGGAAAAGGAAACAAATCTTTTATTGTGAAATAATGCTGCCCACCAATGGACTGTGTTGGAGGACTAGGGTGACTTGGTGCTGAGTGTGGGTGTGTGTATAAGAAAACCTAAAGAAAGACGTGATCCCTTAACTCTAAATCATATACAGTGTTGTAAACCAATGTTACCTCAATAAAAAACAATCAAAAGACACACATCTTATTACTACGAAATAGCTCCCCCAGGCCACAGCTTGAAGCCTACATAAACATAAGGAATTTTGCAATATCATCCTTATTTTCTCAATTTTATTTCCAATATCTAACCTCCTAGCCATTCTGAATTATAGTCAATATTCTGAATACCCCCAGAGTATTTCAACCCTTTTGTCTCTGAATTTAGTTTTCCTTTCTCCAATATGTCTTTTACATTTACCTTATCTACCTGTAAATGCCTTCTTATTTATGCTGTATGTTTAAACTTAGAGGTTTCTTCCCACTTAAGATATCTTTACAATCATCCATAAGGAGAAATGTTCCACTTATAAATCAGCAAACACGAACCAAACACCTATTATCTAGGTTTCCATTATTATTTAACAGTGAAGAATCCAGACCCTACTTCTCAAAAAAAAAAGAGCTTTCTGTTTGGGAAGAAAAGTTTAAAAAGGCAACAAATATAAGTTGGTTGGGTAAGTCTAATGATGGAAGCATGGTGTGGACTGGGGGAGAAGAGAAAAGAGCGTTCTAAATCAGTGAAGAAATCAGGGAACTCTTCACAGTACAGATGCTATATGAGTTAATCTTGAAGAATTTTTCAAAGGTGGAAGTCAGATCTTCCAAAAACTTGACTTCCTGCAGGAAGTCAAACAGCCATATTTGGAAAATTACAGTGCCTTCTACATCAGGGATAATATCTATCAGTGGCTTAGCGTGGGTTTGTTCTTCCTCTTCTCAGATATGGGTGAGCAAGGAGAGTTGTGTCTGATTCACCACTGCTCTCTCACAGCCACTGACACAATGCCTGCCATCAAATGGAGGTTCTTTAGCTGAGGGTACCCTGAGCTCAGCTGAATCCTATCCCTTCTACTCATATTGATATTGACTCAACCTAGTCATGTAAAATACTAGGAATATTCTAGCCAGTATTATTCATTTAAATTTATGCCAAGGACTTGAGGCCTCTGTAGGATGTTGTTGATTTGATGTAAAGCATAGTATCTTTCGAGTACTTTATCTATATGAGATTTGGAGTACAATTTTAATTTAGTGTTACCGTATCTATCTTACTCAAAAGAGAACAGCTAAAGTGCCCTCATACATCAATGAATCCCAGCAACAATTGACATATTTTTTTTTTGTGAAACATGGGAGAACTAGCAGCTTTTATTAATTCTTCCCTTATGAGCAAAAGTTCCTCTCAGTTCTCCAAGATGTGATTTCTAGCCTAACTGCAAATTCTCACATTTTATCTTATTCAAATTGTTGTATGCTTAGCAAAGAAATACAAATGTATAGCTCTAAAAATATTTACCTGATAACAAAAAACTTACAATAAAAATTAACTACTATTTCTTGCATGTCACCCACCCTTCGATCTCAAGGGATAGCTACCGCTTTTTTTTTTTTAACTGTCTGAGTCATTTTTAGCATTTATATCCAATTTTCTAAATAATGTGCTTTCAGCTTAGTTTTTTAAATTTTTGGTTCAATAGTTTTTATTGAGTTATTACTGGTTAACATGACTGCATATAGAACTGTAGGCTCCCCCCTTCAGATGATGTCCCCCCCTAGGGAGCTGACACACATGGCCCAGGAGAACTCTCTTGTCCTCCTGTTGCCCTCCTCAGCAGTGTATTTCAGGAAATCTGCCTGTTCTGCTCCTCACTCTGTCTCTGGTGAGTCCTCTCACCTCCTGCCCCTGTGGCATATGTCCCAGATCTTGTATGCAGAAATAAATAAATCTTTAAAAAATTTGATTTTACAGTGTTGAATAGTAACCTTACCCATGTAAACTTTACTCACAATGATCTTCTTTGGAGACTTCTATACTAACTGAAAGGCATCTAAGAGCTTATACAGGATTCCAGTGGCATGAGTGTGCCTGCAATAAATTCTTCTTAGAGTATATTTTCCACACTGTGACACACATTCTCCCTTCGGTAACCTACAAGGCATATAACAACTTTTATTTAATAGTGTTTTCACGTATATGAGTTCAAAAATACTTTTCATTACTGAAGTAATTATTGTCGTATGATTGTATGTATTTCATTGGTCAATTATTTTCTTCTGATATCAGTACTTCCTTTTCTTTTGTTTGTACTTTTCTTTCTTGTTTCTTATAGCATCCCTCAAGTAGCTCAATAAAATTTTCCATTGTTAAACCTTTCACATAATCTGTTATTTTTCCCTTGAAAAGCTACCTTTCTACTCCAGTATTGACCAGTTTCTCATTGCACACATGGTAATTTTCTGAGACTCTCTTTCACTACAAATCTTTACCTTGGCAAATGTGTGACCCCTATTTCTGGAACTATTTTCATTCCTTCTGATTATGTTCTTAATATGCTGAAGAATATATCCTGGTACTTTCTTGACAAGCAATGTGTGTTAGGCAAAATTTTGAGTCCTTAAATATTCCAAATAGTGGAATATGGTAAATGCATATTTAATTTTTAATTAGCCATAAAAAGCTTTTCTAATTAACTATCATTTTATAGCCACATCAGCAGTATATATGAGTTCCAGTTCCTCCATGTCTTATCAACCCTGAGTATAGTTAATTTTCTTAGTTTTACCTACTCCAGTAGGTGTGCAGTGATGTCTCACTGGAAATGAATTTGTATTTCTCTAATGACTAGTGCTGTCAGGCATTATTTCAAGTGCAATTCAGCAAACATTAATTGCCTTTAAGAATATATCTCTTGAAGTCTTCTGTCATGTTTTCTTATATTGTTTACTTTTTAATACATTTTGAGATTTTTTAAATTGAAGTGAAACTGCTTTATAACACATCTGTTACATACCTCAGATTCATGGCACCACACACACCCACTACTGAGTCACTCTTAGCTCACTACCAGTCTAGTGAGAGTTTTGTATAGATCATGAATACAAATTCTTTAATATAAATGTGATTTGTAATTTTTTTTCATTGTGTGAATTGTGCATTCATTCTCTTAATGTTGTCTCCAAATAACAGTTCTTAATTTTTATGAATTCCAATTATCATTTTTTCTCTTTTTTTAGACTGTTTCTTAGAGCTTTGCCTGACCCAAGGTCACCAATATTTTTATAGATGTCTAATTATTTTCGATTCTACATTTAGGACTGATTTGTTATGAATAATCAAAATAATCATCAATTAGTATATTATATCTAAGATATTTTATCAAAGAACAATAATAAATCCAAATAAAAATGCTATTTGCAATAGCATCAGAATTAGTAAGTATTTAGAGATATTTTGCTTATGAATACACAAATTTTCTGTCATGTGAACAATGTCAAAAAGATGGTTTCTTCATTAAAGTGGCTTTGTAACGTTTTTGAAAATCATTCAGCAGTGGATATATGAATCTGTTTAAGAACTTTATTTTATTCCAATAATATATTTGTTTACTATATGCCAGTTCCACAATGTCTTCATTAACTGTAGCTTGTTAGTTTTGAATCATATAGTTTAAGCCTTCCAATATGGTTATCTTTTTCAAGACTATTTGACTAAGTTGTTTTCATAGGAATGTTAGAATCATCTTGTGTCTCTAAAACATGTCTTCTTGAACTTGAACAAGTATTACATTAAATTTATTAATCAAAATGAAAAGAACAGCAATATTGGGTGTCTCTAAGTACAAAATATTGGGTGTCTCTGAGTACAGACTGAACTTGTACTCCAGTTCTGTCTCCATAAATAAATAAATCTTTAATTGTGGTATTTCTCTTCCTTTTTGTAAGTCCTCTGTAATTCTCTAAGCAGAGTTTTGTATTTTCTAGTATAGGGTTCACACATGTTTTTCAACTATATCTGTAATTACTTAATAATTTTGATGCAACTATAAATAGCATTTCGATTCCTTATTAATCTTTGATATATTTTTACCATATATAGTTATTTATTTTCATTTATTTAGGGTTTTCAATTTTTAATTAATTAATGCATATATATATATACATATATATAATCATTGTTCATTTTAAAACAATGTTTATTCCCCCTACCCCCATCTCAAGTGTAGACCCATAGATTTTCCTCCTCTAATTCACCAATCCAAAAGATCAATGAAACCAAAAGTTAGTTCTTTGAAAAAATAAACAAAATAGACAAACCTCTAGCCAGGCTCACAAAGAAAAAAGTGGGAGAAAACACATATAAGTAGAATCATGAACAAGAGGACAAATCACAACAGACTGTTGAAATCAAAAGAAAATCAGATTACTATGAACATTTATATGCAAACAAATTCAACAATCTAGAGGAGATGGGCAAGCTTCTAGAATGATATAATTACCCAAAGCTATATAAAGAAAAAATAGAACACCTAAACAGACCAATTACAACTAAGAAAATTGAAGCAATCATCAAATCAATCCCCAAAAACAAAGGATAGAAATAGTTATACTAATTGATGGTTATTTTAGTACACTCTTTTTTAACCTAATCATGCTCCCAAGACAAAGTTTAGGCTAGGATTCTTCTTATACTGTGTGATTCTGAAATAAGTCCGATCATAATAATTGACTTTCTTTCAAAAAAATATCATTTACTGGGGCCCTCCCTGGTGGCGCAACAGATTGAAACGTAGCGCTAGGAAGCTAACCGCAGCCACTCAGCAGGAGAGTGGGATCCTTGGCCAGAGAAGTGACCCACAAGTCTCAGTAGACCTCTCTTGTCTCCCCGACTGCTCCACTCCAACAGTGTGCGCATCAATCTGCCTGTTCTGCTCCCCACTCTGTTTCTGGTGAGTCCTCTGACTGAGCCTGTACTCCAGTTGTGTCTCCATAAATAAATAAATCTTTAAAAAATATATCATTTATTGAATGACTGCTGAGTTTGGCCTTCAAAAGATCTATCCAGAAGCACTGGTGTCTAATTTACATTTAAAACCCATAATTCTATTGAAAAACTGTAAAATCAGCTACTTGGAGTTAATCTTAGCAAATTATTCACTCCCGCGGGTTTACTTGATGCATTGTTAAAACCCAGCATTCTTTACTTGTCAGATTGAACCAGGGCCCCACAGCATGGACTATGGAGCTAAATTGGCTCTCTGCTGCTACAGAATAAGAAGTGGGAGCCCTTGGGGAAAACGCCCCTTTCCCACCAGTGCTAAAAGTTAACACCTGTAAGCAGTCCCATCGTTGCACAGCTGTGCTGTAACTAGAGTTCTCGCAGCGAAAGGTTGTAGGAGACAGCTACACAGAGGTCCGGCTTTGGCGGGCTTGATAGCAGGCTGGACGATTGTCTTTTTATATTTTTATGCTGACTTGTAGAATGGCCCAGTGGGGGGAAAACAAACGAGATGATTGTTCCTAAAATGGTCCAATCAGTCTCTAACATGGTGTATCAGCACTGATCTCCCCATGCCGCTGCCTCTATTGCTGTCTGGCCCAGCCTCGGGTATTGCCTATCCAGGTCTTCAGGCTGGCTGCGGGGTCATCTGAGCGCCCCACCTATGAGCGCCTCAAGCTGCGGTGAGCTGGATCCTGACCTGCTGCTTGCCAGCACACACCCACGCCCGCCTCGGCAGGCCAGCGCCATCTTGAGCAAGTGACCTTTAGTTTGGGACTTCTGGACACTGTACACACCATCCCAGGTGAGCTAGACCGCCAGTGTGGCCTTAGGAACTCCTTGTTTCCCCTGTTGGTTAACTGGGGGTTAGTGATCTTGAAGTTGTATGGAAGGAGGAAAACTCCTGGTGCCCTGTCTTCTACTGGGCCACCGTGTTTTGACCTCCTGTAGCGTCCCCAATAGTCCTATTTCTGTAGCAAGATTACTTTATGGTCTAGGTAAGTGATTGGCAACACCTGCTTCCATAATTTGCTAAAGTGAAGCCATCAGTTCAGACTTCATGAGCATACTCCTGAAGCCTCCTTTGTGCCTAGCTGTTTAAACAAAATGAGTATCTAGAATGAGGATTGGCCTCATTTTCTCACATGCAAAGAATAGGCCTATCTTCAGTGCTTGTATGGAAATGAGCATTTTCAGTTTTAACAGGAGTTGCTGATTTTTGAAGCTTTATTTTATGTTTGCATACAAGAACTGGGGTACAGGCTAGAGGTGCAGGGGCTGTGAGAGCATTCACCAGAGGCGGAGTAGGTAGCAGAACAGGCAGATTGATGAGTTACACTGCTGAGGGAAGTAGTGGGCGAGACTGGAGCGGTCTGCTGCGCTATGTGGGTCACCTCTGGGGCGGGGGGTTGAACTCACACTGAAGCGGCTGCGGCCAGCTTGCAGTGCTGCGCTTCAACCTGCTGCTCCTCCACGGAGGGCCTGGTTTTGCCAGTTTTAATGTATAAATTTATGAATGTCTTCCTGATCATTGTTATAGAAAATCTTCATTAATTAAGCTGTTCAGCTTTGAAATGATTGCTACCTGGCCCCTTCAAAATACACTTGAACAAATACAATTTAAGAAAGTATATTTTAGATAACTTCATCTTATATCCATTTATTTCATCAATAAATTACTACAGCTCCATATATGAATTCTTTCACCAAGTTACTATTTAATATTAAGTTCTAATTTGTACTGAAATTTACCATAGCAAATAGACACACTAAGACTGCTTCTTTACCTTTTACAAAATTGGGCCTGAAGAGCCTTATGTTACAACACTAAGGATTTGAGTGGCAAATTTTGCTTGAATGTATTATCAGGAATTTAGTGTTTTCCTCTACAGACAATACTGTATACTTCCTTTTACTTTTGTGATGGTAGTTTTTTAGTTTTTGCTTAATTTAGTAATAGTAATTTCATATTGTAATTGTACACCTTTTATGGAATTTCTTTAAGTAATCTCTAAATATCTCTAAATCTCAAAATATCCTTTTCTATTAGTCTGTCACAGTTATCACTTGTCTTCTAACTGGCATCATATAACTCCTTTGCCAATCTTTTTTGTCACTTTTATATATATTTAAATTTTTTTCAGCTTTATTGAGATATAGCTGATGTGTAACATTGTGTAAGTTTAAAATAATGTGTTGATGTATTTATTTATTGCAAAATGACTACTACCATATCTGGTCACATAATTACCATTTCTTTTTGTGCTAAGAATATTTAGTTTACTAATAGCAACTTTCAAATATGTAACACAGTGCATTAACTATAATTACAGTGCTGTATTTAAATCCCTTGAACTGATTCCTCTAATATTAGAAGTTTGTATTCTTTGACTACAATTTCCCCATTCTGCACTTGCCTCTGGTATCTACCACTTTACCCTGTTTCCAAGGTCAGCTTCTGGAAAATTCTACATGTAAGTACATCATTCAGTATTTGTCATTCTCTGTCTGATTTATGTCACTTAATAAAATGCCCTCAAGTTACATCTAATTTATTTCAAATGGCAGAATTTTCTTCATTCTTATGTTTGAAAAATATCCCATTGTATATGTATACCACAAATCCTGTATCCATGCATTCCCTGACAGATTCTTAGGGTGTTTCTGTTGTCTTGGCTGTTGTAAGTAACACTGTTAAGAACTTGCAGATGCATATAACTTTTTGAGATTTCTTTTGCATTAGGCAACTGGAGTTGCCTAATCATATGGTAGTTCTTATATATATATATATTTTTTTTTTTTTTTGAGAAAGCTTCAACTTTTTTCCATAGTGAAAGCATCAAATTCATTTTTGCCACAGAGCACAAAGTTTTGCTTTACTACACCCTTCTCAACATTCATCTCTTGTCTTTTTGATATTACAAAGCTCTGTTCTTTCTAAATAATCTTAATTCTCTTGAATTTTCGTATTCACAATCTTATATCCTTAATGTGAATGAGAGCATAAAAATCATACAATGATTTTTTTAGTATCTCTTTACTTTGCAAATTTTGTAAGATTTCCTTTTTTTCTCAATTCATTTTGGGATTTATTGATATGCACTATTTTTTGTCTTGTTTTTTGGGTTTTAATCTACTATTATACTAGTCCCTCTAGCAAAGGTCTTTGTAAAGAAAGCAAAGAAACATAAGAGGAGGGCTCTGAAAAAATGAAGTTTAAATATTTATTTGCTTGTATTTTCTTGGATAGCCTAGGTGAACAGAATAAGTAGACTATCTGGGAACCCTGACATATGATCAAGGTCATGGATATTTTATTTTACTGGCATGATAAAAAAACAACAGGAAATAATCCCTTTGGAGCATGAGAAATCAGACTAGATAACTTCTAATATAAACTTATATCCCAAGGTAGTTACATTGAAGAAACAAGCAGAAATCAGAAAAATGAGCCAATTATATTTGACTGTAGAATTTTGTTGATATTCTCATTCATTTCAAATAGTTTATATATTGAAACATTAATTATAAAACTTATAGGCAGACATATTTCAATGTATAGTTTTATAACCTACACTGTAACACATTTTCACTGGCAACTTTACAAAATACTCAAAGTCCCTGTCCCTCTAATGAACATCTTAATAGTTGCTTTTGTAGTGTTTTTATTTTTATTTATTTATTTTTTAAATTTTTTAATTTTTTTAAGATTTATTTATTTATTCACACAGAACTGGGGTACAGGCCAGAGATGCAGAGGGTGAGAGGAGTCACAAGGGACAGGGTGGGAAGCAGAACAGGCAGATCAACTAAGTACACTGCTGAGGGGAGCAGCGGGAGGGTCAAGAGAGGTCTGCCATGCCATGTGGATCTCCTCGGGGCAGGCAGAAATCGAACTCATGCGAAGTGGCTTAAGCTTCTTAGTTCAGTGCTTTAACCCGCTGCGCCACCAGGGAGGGCCCTGTTTTTATTTTTTTAATCCATATATGATTGGTATATACCAACCTGCTCACTTGCAGACACTAGTGGCATGGACAAAGACTGTATGATGCACTTTCCTTATGCAGTTAGTTTTATTCACTTGCAATATATAAGGCATGATCTTACAAATATATGATGGCTAAAAGCACATATGATTTTATTGCAGGTATTCTTAAATTCTTTTAAGAAATAAAGAATAAGCAGAGGGAATACTTTAAAAGTCTTTTTGCACTGAAATACATTTATACAAAATTAGTATTTCTTCAATGTTTTTATTTGTGAATCAAGATCATTCCTGTAAATCTCCAATTACAGAGGCAGCTCAAGTGATTGTAAGTTAATAGGGCAAAAGGAAGAGATAGCTGTAAAGTGATCTTCAAATTACATTTGCAAAGAAAGTTTGTATTGCATAGTCATATGCTTGTGTCACTAAATAATATATTGACACCTAAGGCCATGCATGATCTCCAATTCTTTTATGGCTTCCAGAAACCTACTTGATTTCATGAATATAAAATACAATGAGTCACTTTTTAAAATGTGTTCATACTATGTATTATGTTCCTACTGTGTGTCAGAAACTGGTCTTGGCTGCTGTGTTACCCCAGAACACAAGATAGTACTGAGCAGTCCAGTTCCTACAGAACTTTAGTATTCCAGAGTAAAACAGATGGTTGAATGAATGCTTGGAGAATGGATGTAAGCAAATCTAATAAATAAAAAATGTATTTAGATTTAGTGATAGAAGGTGATGAGTTGTGGTTAAAAAAAAAAGCTGGATGGGCACATGGCGTGAAGAAGTAGTATTTTACAATTTGAAATAGGGTGATGTATCTTGGCCTCATTATAAAGGTAATATCAATATTTATGCTAGCTGTTACTTGTGTTTCAAGAAATTTGTTGGATAATTTCATAATCTCCAGCTTTCTGTCGATTTTGATTGATTTTTTCCTCCTAACTCAGTCATATTTTTGCTTATAATTTATTTTTATTTTTTTTTAATTATTCATACAGAACTGGGGTACAGGCCAGAGATGCGGAGGGTGAGAGAATTCACCAGAGACAGAGTGGGGAGCACAAGAGACAGATCGACGAAGTACACTGCTGAGGGGAGCAGTGGGCAGTTCAGGAGAGGTCTGCCGCGCCATGTGGTCACCTCCAGGGCAGGCAGGAATCGAACTCATGTGGAAGTGGCTTAAGCTTCTTAGTGCAGCGCTTTAACCCGCTGTGCCACCAGGCAGGGCCCGGCATTTTAGATTTTTAAAAGTTTGAATCTCTCCACTCTTAAGAAACTTTTCAAGATATTTTTGTTATCAAAGATTGAAATTGTCATTTTTTCTTACCATTTGTGACCTTTTCTTATTTATTTTATGAATTTTCACCAAGACCAGAGCACATAGCCTCATGGAATACTAGAATGAAAAGGATCATATTTTTATTTTGCTGAAAATTGTTGGATGAAAACTGAGTACACAGGTGCCATTTTGTGAGATTGATTTCATTTACATTAAAAAAACATCAAAATAAACTAAAAATGAAAACATTGTGCCCTAAACAAAACAAAGAAAAAAATGTAACTTTTCTCCCACTGTACAAATGCACCATATAAAAGAAATAGTATTTTGATTAGTTGACTTTTTTCTCGCTAAATTCAAGAACACTCCAATACTGCCTGAAGCGTGCAGTTTTCCTTGACCTATACCTAAGGTCATCAGGCATTAGCAACTGATATGTGTCAGGGCTAGAACTTGGTAATTATGTCCACATTCCCCAAAGCCTGTAAGATACATTTTTTCACATTGATGCAAATATCAGGGATCAGGTTATATGACGTTTACTTAACTGTTTAGTTGAAGTATACTTTTCAGGTTGTTTTCAGGTTTCAGTGTCTTTGTTTAAGAAGCACCCCAGGCGACAGGTAATTCCCTGCAGCCTTTCCTGACCTTTAGAGCAGCACAGAGAATATAACACTATATGAGGCAAAACACCAATTTTGTCACAATGCTACTCTTTTAGAACTGAGAGAAATTGATTCTTCAGCTTATTTCTCCAGATAAGGCTTTCAAAGACATCATTCTTTTCAGGCAGTAATCACAGAAACTCATTTTAAATGGGCAGTGTTTCATGACAAGTCAGTACTAGTGTATAATCCTGTCCAATGATGAATACAATATTATTGGTATATGTTGCCTTTTTCATGATTATTCATCAGAATAATTTCATTCCCTAAGTAAACATTAAATGTTTACTCTCCATGATTCTGAAAATCACAATCACTTAGCCCATGACATTCCACTTTTTGAATACTTTTCCTAATTTAGGTGTCTGAGTTTCCTTTGGAACCCGTTTCAAAGATACGGTGTTAAAGCCTAGGAGAAAACCAATGAAATGCAAAAAAATAATTCTATTGAAATGCAGTGTATTTCTGCACAGTATATTCTGTATGAAATATAGCAACACAGTGAAATACAAAATGTTAAAGTAATATATTAGATGGAACTATATAAATACTATATGAAACTGTCAAATGTGACCAAGTATTGGTAATTTTTGCAGCCCAATGGTAACAGACGTACGTCAGAAACCAGGTAAACCTGTGGGAAGAGAAGACCTAACTCACTAGCCCTCACCCTTGTACCTATGATTGTAGGTCACAAATGAAAAAAAGATATATGGGCAAAACAATAATAAAAAATGATAAGAGGGGGTGAGAAAAGGGGGAGCTGAGAGAGAGACAGAGCCAGACAGAGAACCAAAGGCTACAAATTGAAGCCACATGGTGCAGACGAAGCTGAGAGCAAAGCATGGTGGGCATGTTGTGGTCCACAGGAACAAAAGCTGTCTTGCTGTTCCAGTTTTTAGACTCACATTGCCACTCTACCCCTTGCCCAGAGACTCCCTCACTCCGAAAGCTGGGGGCAGAGCTATGGCTATGGCGCTGTGCCAAGGCATCCTTTCCAACTTGCATGGTTTCCAGACATCAGGGGCTGGGGTGCAGCCTGGCATTGTGACAGGATATTGAGGCAGAGCAACCTCGTTGCTGCCAGCCTGGTCAGTGAGAGGAGTTGACGGCACAGAGCTCGGTGGCACCAGACCACTCCAGTACATTATTAAAAATTAAGATCATCAGATGCATTTAATAACAGCATTATTTTACAGTAATAAGTACAGCAAATTAATGTTTGCTGTAATTGTAATGTGATAAGAGGATATTTGATTTCTCTTGATGACAAAATCAGATATGATAATACTGCTGCAGCTTCTTTTCTAGTTTCATCATTGAAAGCAATGTTAAATATCAGCTAAAGATTAGTGTAGTAAAACTATCTATTTTCTCCATTGAAGTTCATAGGCCCTTCGATGGATTCCAGCTGAGACCTCCTATATCAATTCTGATGCCATTAAGTAAATTTTATTTGATAAAAAAAATTGAGAATTAAATTTATTGATCTTAAATTTACTTGATTTTTAAGTACAAAATAAAAATCTGTATCTTTGGATACAGTTGGTCCTACCAACCATTTCACCCAGACAGACCCATATCTTTCATATTTTAACTAAATAATATATTTAACTTTTACTTATAAAACTGAATGTATAAAAGAGGCTACATGAGATAGTTTTTAAATCCTCTGCAACATGTATCTGCTCATTTTAGTTTGCATGTTTCTCTAAGATACTTACTTAGTGATATAAGTGTACAAAGAGTAACTCATTGCCCAACACAATAAGTTGTAAACTGCTAATAAGATGGTGGACAGGTGATGACAGAGAGGAGCAGAGAAAGGTGGTTATTAACAGAGTAAGGACAATCTACAACAGGGCGTCAAAGGCATGGGTGCTCAGAGGAAAGAAGACATTTCTGTTAGGTGTCCCTCAACTCACTTCCCCATGGCGTTCTCTAATATTCCTTTAACATTGGTCACTCCTGACCTGATCCTTAGTGAAGCCATTTCTTAGTGCCTCTCCCAAATTGGAAAAGAAATAAATATCTCCTTAAAACACAATTTTATTTCTTCCTGTTAAGCATATTAGCATAAGAAACGAAATTAACCTAATAACACAGATACATTTTCCAGAACAGCTAACTGTAAAAGAAAGTGATAAAACAAGCAGTTGGTAAATTTTCTTTTTACAACACTCTTGTTAAACTAATTTAAGTGTCCTGCCTCCAGGAACAGCTTAAAGAGGCTACACTTTACATGATTATTCTTAAATAGGTTATTATTTTAAATGGAATCCTTAAGAGTCACACGTGTGGCATTTGGCTAATCCATTACATTTGCAATTACTAACCAGTGCCTTTTATGGCAGGCAAATTATTTTATATGCTCCATAGCTGCACTTAGGACAGAAGACTTAGCCCATGACATTCCACTTGAAAAACATTAAAGGAAGTACTATCCTGTGCCCAAAGGTGATTAAGCTTTTTAAATCACTTCTGATGTGTGGCAGAAACAGTTCCTTCTAAGCCTACTTCTCTGAAAGAATACACTTTGTTTTCCACAGGGATTTACAAGGCTGAGATTCTCTTTGTTTCTGGTCTTAGCCCAGTGTCAATTTTAATGATCACTGCAGACCAGTTGAACAGCCACCTTGCAAGCTGTATTCTACAGGTAACTTATACAGCATCTCCACGTATAATGTTGTTTCCACATTATGCATCACACAACTCATGCTCAGATTTGATCAGCTATATTGACAATTGACAAATCTCAAGTTCAGTTGTTTTTTTAAAACACAGTTAAGTCTTGACTCTGTTTCCATCTGCGTTCTGTTACTTATTTACTGTTAATCTTGTATAAGGCATATAATTCCCCTAAATTTTAGTTTCCTCATGGGCAAACATAAGTACGAGATGTCTTGTTTATAGGATTGATGTGAGTCATGAATAAGATGCTGTATAAAGAAGACTTCACATGAGTTCATAGTAAACCCATCCCATAGTAAGCACTCAATCAGTAACTACTACTACTATTCAAATATGTCTATAAATCTACCAGTTCTCAACTCAAACAGGATTGGGTGACATGATCTAGGGTGCTGATCAGGGTCTAGGACCAAAGTTAGAGTAAAGAATCTCAACTATATGCTAAAAAACAGAAACAATTAAAGTTTAGATCCCATGAGCAAATGCTATGGAGTCTACATTAAACCAGAGAAAATCAAGATCAAAGGACATGTTGGCAAGTTCAAAGGGGAAATGAAAGATTAAAACTAACAAGCAAGTCATACATTTAAAAGTTTAAGTTGTCAAGTGGTCAACTTAGAGTCTTCATGAGTTTAGCACAAAGGATGTTTGGTCATTGGTAAGAAGGTGCTATAAATTGGTTCCACTGGCTAGCAGATACTATCTTATGGGTCATTCTGGCTGATTAACTGTATTGGGTTATACATTTATATATAGTGGACCATTTTATATATAGTGGTTATATATAGTGGACAAAATGGCATGGTATACACAATCATCAGTTTACTTACATATGAATTTTTTTTCTTCAGGGATCTTAAAGAACAATTCACAATTTTCTGGCTTAGGGAATAGTAGGTGATAAATAAATCACCCAGATAAGTAACACATGCAGAGCTTCAGGTTTCAGGGAAGAAAAAAATGGACTATGTTTGATTTTGTTGACTCTGAGCTCCCTGTTGGTCATTCAGGATTTGTAAGCAGATGGCTAAATACACATCTGGAATGTTGATGAAAAGCCTAAGTTTGTTGTCTACCAGCATAGATATGGAGTTTACAGTCACTAGCCTACTCAGGCTGCAAGATAAAATACAGAAATTTATTTTCTCATACTTCTGGAGGCTGAGGAGTCAAAGGAAATACACTTTTTGCCAAGGTTTGTCTTCTTCCCTTCCTAGACAGCTGCCTTCTCACTAGGACCTCAACTGGACTTTCTCCAGTGTGTGACCATGGAGTCAGGAAACTGGGATGTCTCTTCTTATAAGAACATTCATCCTATCTTGTCAGGGCCCCACCCTATTTAGCCTTAATTTCTCCCTTAAAGTTTCCATCACCAAATTAAATCAGACTGGGGTTGGATCTTGAACAAATGAATTTGGAGGGGAGGGGCACAGTTCATAACAGGAGGAATAATATCCATCACCAGTTAGAACATAGAGAACGAGAATTTAAGCTGCCTAAGGACAAAAGTATAGAAACTTTATATTACAGGGAAAGTGATAGAAACTAGTAGAGGAATTGTGTAAGGGTGGTAAAAGAGAAAACAGCAAACTCAAAAAAAAAAAAGAATGGTGTGCAATTAGTGTAAAAATTGGGAGAATTATAAATAGAGAATGATCAATGACAATGTGACAGAAAGGGAATATAAGAATGAAGAAATAAATGATCCCTATTTGCCCTGCACTTCTTTTGATACTCAGTTTAAAGATTTAGGAAATGGAAAAGGTTTGCAAGGCACATTTTAAAAATTAAAAATAAAAGTACCTTTGTTGAATACTATGCTTAGCAGGAGGCAGGGATCCCTATGTTATTTTAACAATGTAGAATCCCTGTTTTATTGAATAAAAGAATGTCAGTGAGAAATTTGGTGTTGTGTTAGCTATTGAAATATTAATAGCTGAGAACATTTGAAAAGGTTAATGAAACATATTCCTAATTTTTCATCTCTTAGACTTAATGGATTTTTGAGTACAGATACAGTATTTCATTCTTGACGTATCCTAAAGTGGAGATATTTCTCCCAGCCATTTACAAATAAGATATAGTTTCAAATTGGGCCCTCCTGGTGGCCAACGGGTTAAGCCTCAGTGCTATCACCTGTATGGCCTGAGTTCAGTCCCCTGCTGGGGAGCTCACCCACATGTTGTGCAGCAGACCTTGCCTGTCTCACTCACTGCTCCCCTCAGCAGTGTGTTTCAGTAGATCTGCCTATCCTGCTCCCCGCTTTGCCTATAGTGAATCCTTTCAAATGCCCCCCTTCACACACACACACACACACACCTCTGGCCTATACTCCAGTTCTTTTATGCATAAATAAATCTTAAAAAAAAAAAAAAACAGTTTAAGATAGATGATTTCTCTACCATCATGCAAAGTTTCAAGAAAGGCAAAGTTTAGTTCATTCCATTCCATGAAACTGTATTAAATGGCTCTTGTTTACCAAGTAGCAGGTACTGAGACAAAGGAATTAAACGAAGCTGTCATCTCTCCTGCCTGTCACATCTCCAGGCTCTTTTACTTAGCCTCCATCTCTCTTGGACATAAGTCTCCTGTTGACTCAATTTGAGCAGTGCTAGGAAAGCTGTGATGCCCACAATAACATGAACAGTAGCAGTTTCCCTGAAGAGCTTGTGTATGTAAGGAAAAGGGGTGGAAGGTTATCACATCCAGTGGAAGGTCTCCTATACCTGTTCCTGAGAGCAGGCAGGCAGGATTTTAAGGCAGTTCTCCATGTACTCTTAAAGCTCCCTAACACCTTGCCCAGTTCCTCTTTTTTTACGAACAACATTTAAAACCAGAATATAAGTGATACATTGAAATTAGTTGGGGCCTGGTTTTCATGGTTCATGATCCACTGTTCACCCACCTTCTGTGCAGGGACAGAACTTGAATTATCAATACCTGGTAATATTTATTATTTTTTTTAAGATTTATTTATTTAGACATACAGAACTGGGATACAGGCCAGAGGTGCAGGGGTGGTGAAAGGATTCACCAGAGATAGTGTGGGAGCAGAACAGGCAAATTTACCATGTATACTGCTGAAGGGAGCAGCAGGTGGGTCAGGAGAGGTCTGCCGGGCCATGTGGGTCACTGCCCTGGTCAGGGATTGAACTTGTGCTGAAGTGGCTTTAGCTTCTTAGTGCTGTGCTCTAACCCTCTGTGCCACCAGGGTTAGAGCACAGCACAGTGGGATTCCCTGACGAGCAGCCTCTGCTGTTGAATTAAATACTTTGAAAGTGGGGCTCAGCAATCTGTATCTTAATACATTTTAAAGAGATACTGATAAGTGCTAAAGTTTAAGAACCACGGTATGCAGCTATAGAATTCTTTTCCTACATTATTTGGGGAAAGGTAGCATTATGAATGTTCCCAACATCAATAGAACTCATTCATCTATGTAATGGTGAATTCAAGTACAATTTTATTCACATTATTACCACTCTATCTTTATTATCTCCCTAATCCACAGCAGCATTTAAAATCTCTAATGTCAAAGCAAGCTCTCAGGACTGGTAGTGTCGTGTGAGAAAATATATTAATGACATTGAAAGTTGAACTATGTGACATTTTGTTTCTCCTAATTCATCCTCAATTTACTGCTATTTTCAGAAGTATTATGTATATTTATTATCTTTCCATGGTTGTAGTGTGAAAGAAGGTGCCCCAAATGTTTGTATTTATCCTATAAGTAATAAAGTAGTGAAGGTTTTTGGAATTTAAAATGGAGCTTTTATTTACCTTGTGAAAGGAATTAAATTTTGAATTACTTACATTTTGAGGAAAACTTTGTAGTATTTAATGTGTCTTACTGCATTTCATTTTTAAAAGCAAAAATTATTGGTGGTGTATAGTACATTTTGATCAGTGATTTTGGTTGGTTTTAGTCACTGCCCCAAATTTTTATTTTTCAAAATAAGTATCAAAATAAGTATATTGCAGAAAGCATTGTCTGTTACAGTCCTAAACTATTTAAATGAGAAGAAAAAAACTGATAAGATATTTAACTTACATCTTCAGTGAACATTATAAATGATGTTTCTATGACCCAATCTTGTTTGTTTTCACAAACTATAACTCAGCAAAGAAATATTATTCTCTCTTACTCATCATTTTTCACTTCTGTACAAGTATATATGTGTATTCAGTGGTTAAGTTCTAATTTTGGAATTTCCTTGTTTTTGAAAAGACAAATGTGATGGTTTCCTTTGATGAGTCTGGCAAAGACATTTGTAACCTTTGTTTCTTTATACAGTCACTTCCCTTGCCGAAATTGTTTGTTCCTTTCTAGTGACAGCTCACTTCATAGACTGCAATTTATTTTATTTTTTTTTTAAAGATCTATTTATTTGTGCATATAGAACTGGGGTACAGGCCAGAGGCTCAGGGGTGATGAGAGGCTTCAGGACAGAGTAGGGAGCAGAACAGGCAGATCGATGAAGTACACTGCTGAGGGGAGCAGCAGGCGGGTCAGGAGAGGTCTGCCACGCCATGTGGTCACCTCCGGGGCAGGCGGGAATGGAGCTCATGCGCAAGTGGCTTTAGCTTCTCAGTGCTGTGTTTTAACCCGCTGTGCCACCAGGGAGGGCCAAGACTGCAATTTATTTTAACTTTCACATCTAGGGTTCCATCAAGGTACTTTAAAACTCTTTGATGGAGAACCTAGGTTACAACAGAACTCTCGATAATACATGCCAAAGAAGTTACAAAACAGTCATGACAGTAGAGGTTCTCACTGGAACTTTCTGGAATCTTTGCAATCTGGATGGAATCCACCCCTGGAGAAGCCACGTGATAGGCCACATTCTGTTCCTTCCAGCTTTCTTTAAAGAGGGCAACCTGAATTCAAGTAATCTCAGTCTTATAAATAGTATTCAGTATTGCAAGGGAAAGTTTGCAATCCTACCAAGGACTGAACTGCTACAAAACGAACATTTTAAAACTGGATTGCAGTAGGAACAGAAGGAATAGGAACAGTCATAGACTCCTGGAAGTTTTGGGAGGAAGACCTCTATAGATCAACTGTTCTGTCTCTCCCATTTCACAAATAAGGAATCTAATGAAAATTAAAGTGACAGAAGTGGCCCAGCCTTGAGGTTGAACCAGTGTTTCCTGGACATTCACCTTCTCAGCTGTTTCTGCTGTCCCATCAATATGTATTATTAAAAGGGTGCCTGAAGAAGCAACAGACATTCAGAGATGATTAAAGCAATGAGGAAGTCTCATGGGATTGAATTAGAACAAAAATTCTGAATAGAATTTTTGAGACAGTGGCATGTAAAAACAAGTTTACAATTGGAGTAAATAGACTAATAGTATCTGGAGATAGGAGTAAGCAAAACTCAGCACAAATACACATGGTTGTGTTTATTTAAGGACTCCCTGTCTTTTCAGAGTGAAGGAAAAAGTTGGAAGCAGTCATGAAGCTAAAGACTCAAAGCTATGGAAGCTCTAACAGTGAGCTGTGCTCAAAAGAACTTTAGTAGAGAAAGAATATAAAGATATCATGACTTTGGTATAGGGGAGAGAGGTGGCTGCCAAGAACTAGCTTCATGTGTAGCAGCAAGATTTAATAAGGATGAAAATATGATTGAAGAGTAGAGACACAGTGTTTATAGGAGAAGCAATACAGACATGTTTAAGCGTATGATGTTTCTCTGATCTTACTTCAATCTTTTTTTAACTGATTACTGCCCAACTCTTGTCCCCTAGTCAAGCCCATTCTCTGCTTAGCCATGGTACTTGGGATCACTTTTGAATGTGCCAGAACAACCTGTCAGAGCAATAAGGTCCTCACCACAGTCACATAATATTATTTAACTGAATCCCTTTCTCCTCAGCTGGCGGTTATTTGAGCTTGTAACCTGGTACTAGTGACAAGATTGGGGTGAAATTATTTAATTTGATATATTCACATCTGTAAATCATAATTTAAAAGTCCAAGTAAAGAATTGGAGGTGCAGGGCCCTCCCTGGTGGCGCAGCGGGTTAAAGCACTGCACTAAGAAGCCTAAGCCACTTTCGCATGAGTTCGATCCCTGCCTGCCCCAGAGGTGACCACATGGCATGGCAGACCTCTCCTGACCCGCCTGTTGTTCCCCTCAGCAGTGTACTTCGTGGATCTGCTTGTTCTGCTCCCCACTCTGTCCCTGGTGAATCCTCTCGCCCTCCGCATCTCTGGCCTGTACCCTAGTTCTGTATGAATAAATAAATAAATCTTAAAAAAAAAAAAAAGAATTGGAGGTGCAAAAGATCAAAATAAGCCAACAAATCCTCAAGTATATAAATCTATGGGTTCCAAAAATATGTCAGTTAACAAATAAATGTCACCCTAACAAGTTTTGCATTGTTTTGCCAAAAATCAGGAATTGAATCTTCAATAAAGACCTCACAAAGCAATCTTTTTTTTTTTTCCAAAAAGCATTCTAATATACAGATTCTGCTTACACAAAAACATTTATCATTGGTTATCTCCTAGGAAATAATCCAAATAGTTCAACTCGTAGTGAATTATTTTAGTGTCCACCTAACCACAGAGATAGTATGACTAGCTGTATAGCTGTACAGAGTTGAAAGAGTTAAGGATTAATGACTACTTACTTTGACTACTGTCATTATCATCCTAATAATGTCCTTACAAATGTATACTGATACCTATCAGACATCATCCAAAAAGTACTCTTCCATAGGAACCCATGTGGTTAAAAAAAAATTAATTTGGATGATTAAAACATAGTTCTTAAAGTTCTCTTGAATTTCATTCTGTGGCTCAAGAGAGTATGTGGCAGGTTCAGGTGTTCAGACAAATGGTATTGGATTTTGAAGAGGGAACTGTCTGGTTAGTAGAACCTTTCTGCTAGGCTTATGTTCAGGAAAAACAACAGACTTGGTTGAATGCACAGTACTAGTATACAGCTTACATTCCCCCTCCATTAAACTAAGAAAGGGGCATTTTAAATTTTCCTTCAGGTTTCATTCTTGGATAAAAAATATATGTTAATAATACTCCCTGAAAGTCAGGTGCTATTCTGAAGGGGGTGGGGAGGACAAAAGTCATGATTTCATTTCAAAATCTGGAAAATTGCTTCTTCTGTGTTTTCGCTGTTTTTAGCTTAGTGCACACACCCACATGGGAAAGAGCATCTGGAGCCCTGTTCTAGAGGAATCTTCCAAAGTCTCAGCTGTGTTCCCACTTGCTTCTAGCCTGCAGAAACTCTTCATTGTGTCTGGAAAACTTTTGAAAGTTTCCACATTCAAATTCTGTGTGTCAGCTACAAAACAGACCAATTCCTGAAAGATTAGATATTATAATTAGTTCTTTACCTTCAAATATATTATGCATGGAAACAAAAAACAGAAAGAACCAACCCTTCATAAACAATTATTTGCTTCTTTTCCACTAGACTTCTATTTCTTCTCTTTTTTACTCCTCTTCCTTTTCTCCAGCCAATTATTTTCTTGAAAATTAAACAAATTACAATTTTGGATAATTTTGTACCGCTTTATAAGCAATAAAGCAGTAAGCCCTCTTTGCATAGACTGGACTATCTCAATGAGTACTTATTAAATTATCTGGTTTAAATTATCCAACTTTTTTTTTTTAAGATTTATTTATTTATTCATATAGAACTGGGGTACAGGCCAGAGATGAGGAGGGTGAGAGGAGTCACCAGAGACAGAGTGGGGAGCAGAACAGGCAGATCGATGAAGTACACTGCTGAGGGGAGCAGCGGGCGGGTCAGGAGAGGTCTGCCACGCCATGTGGACTCCTCGGGGGCAGGCGGGAATCGAACTCATGCGGAAGTGGCTTAAGCTTCTCAGTGCAGTGCTTTAACCCGCTGCGCCACCAGGGAGGGTCTATCCAACTTTATTTTTTTATTATTAAAATTTTATCAGAGTTCCTTTTACATGTGGGATAAATGAGAAAACAAAACAAAACAAAACAAAACATTGCATTGGAGTAGAAATAATGCTTGACTACTAAACCCAAATCAAAAGTACCACTTGGATTTGTAATAGTTTGAAAACCTCGATACACTTCTTTGTGAGGGCTGGAGCAGTCTAAACATTTCCACCACTGACACAAGCTTTCCTTTCTCTCAGAAGCCTCCCTGTCCCACTTGTGATTTTTTTTTTATTTTGATATGAGCCATCCTCACAGGTGTGAGGTGGTATTTAATTTTAGACTTGCATTTCCCAGATGATAAGTGACAATGAGCACTTTGTGTGTCTTTTGATCTTGTGAGCACTTTCTTTGGAGAATTATCTGTATAGCTCTTCTTCCCAATTTTTTATTGAATTATTTGTTTTCCTGTCATTAAGTTGTATGAGCCCTTGATATTTCTTGAATATTAACCCCTAATAAGATTATGACATGTATGATGTCAGTCAGTAGGATGTCTTTTTACAAGTTTTTATAATAGTTTATTTTGCTATGCTAAAGCTTTTTAGTTTGATTTAGTACAATTTATTTTTGCTTTTATTATCCTTGCAGTTGGAGTCTAATCCCCAAAGGCACCATTGAAGGTCATTGTGGTGTAGTGTTTGATTTGATTATTATTATTATTATTATTTAATATTTGCTTTATTTACTTATGTATACAAGAACTGAGGTGTGTGCAAAGTGGGGTCTGAGAGCAGGGAGAGGATTCACTGGAGACATAGTGCTGAGCAGAACAGGCAGATCAACTGAAATATACTGCTTAGGGGTGCATTGGGTAAGATAGGAGAGGTCTACTGCACCACGTGGGTTAGCTGAATTGGCTAGCTAGTTAGCTTGATAGCATTGAGATTTTAATCTTCGTACTATCTGGGAGACCCTGATTATTTTTCTTCTACGTACTTTATGGTTTCCGGTCTTACATCCAAGACTTTGATCCATTTTGAATTAAATTCTGTATGTGGTATGACAGAGTGGTCTAGTTTCATTGTTGCATGTGATTGTTAAAGAACCTGTGATATATAAGCACAATTAAATAGTAGTCAGCTATATAAATAGATGAAATTTTGTCATTGTGATAATATGAATGAACTGAAAGGGATTATTCTAAGCAAAAAAAAATGAAGAAGAAAGAAAAATAGTGGATGAAATATTTAAAACAAACAAAGGAATAGACAAAAATAAGCCAAAAAAAAATTCTAGAAATTTGACAGCATTAATGAAAACTTCCAGCAGGAGAGAGTGGAGAGTGAGGCAAGGGGTGAAAGAACCCAGCGGGCTATGGTAGAAATCATTGTGAGCATGGTGTGATAACACACACTTGGAGAAGTGTGACTCTATAACTCTAAATCATATACAGTGTGGTAAATCAATGCTATTTCAATATGTACTACATTAAAAATTAAATATTATATAACAAAATAATAAAGATTTTACATTGATCCATCATTATTCTTATCCCAATACATGTAGTAAGAACAGCCATGGGATGAATTGTAGAGAGGAAGCAAAATCATATTTGGAAGGAAAATTTTATAAGTCTGTATCTCCATAAAAGTGGTGAACAGAAATCATAATAATTTCTAATGGTAGAAAATGATTGCTAAACTTTACCCCCTTGAATTCAAGCTAATTAGAAGCTAAAATCTATACAATTGATTCCTTGATTATGCACTGATACAGAGTGAGGGACAAGAATTTTCTGATGCTAAACTTTTCTCATTTAAGTCATTTTTATCTGGGACTTTAATGTATTAATCACCTTCTAAGTTTTTATTAGAACCTTTCTAAGATTTTGTTATTTCATTGGATATAGTTTCACAAACTTGATCCTTGAAAACTTCCCCAGCAAACAACTATATCCAGACTTTAACTTTCAGAAGACATATGTTTCTCCTTCTGTTTTTCCCCCATTCTTTACAAATGTGTAAAGGATAGAATTTGAAGTAAGACTTGAAGTAGTTCATGTCTAGACTGTAGGTGGAAATAACTTGCAGAGAAAGAACAGGAAGTCAGGACCAAAAAGGGCAAGACAAAAAATAAATGTCTGACACTAGGCATGGGGCCTGCCTCGAGAGTGAATGAAAAGACGTGATTCTGGAGCTTGGGAGTAGTATAAAGTCAAGATAATATCAGAGATGAGGCAGGACATTAAGTGAAAAACTGCACAAATGGTTTGGTTTTGCTGCTTCTATTTTTCTATGACCATAACTCAATCCAGTTGCCTATACCTTTGATATCAAGAATATTGATTATTTATATTTAAAGCTCTGAGCCTTGCTTCACATCATTGGACAAAATAGGAACTAAATAAACTAAAAAACATTGGAAAATGGAATGACAGAATCTAATAGGAGCGAACTCTACGAATGTTGTACATCTATGCCTGTAAATCATAAGCTAATAGACTATACAAGTACACATTCTACTTATTATAAAGTATTATAAAAGGTAGATTGTCAATGCCGTAATCTTAATAGTGAGTTTTTAAAAATATAAGCTTACTATTTTTTTTAGCTTACTAATTTTTATGTTGGTAAAAAGGCATTGTTTTTATTTTAAATTGCTTTATCCCAGAAATTCTTAATTCAAATAAGATTGAATAGTATATTGAGAAATTTTAATATAAGCTGTTAATTGATACCGAGGCTATATTGTTAATATTATAGGATGGTAAAAGAATTGTGGTTACGTAACAAGTGGAACTATGTCAAACTAAAGACTTTTGTACCTCAAAAGAAACCATCGCAAAAAACAGAAAGGCAAACTAGAAAATGAGAGAACGTATTTGCAAATAACACATCTGCAAGGAACTAATTCCAAAATATAAAAAGTACTTATGCAAACAATAGCAAAGAAACAGACAACAAAATCAAAAAATGGGCAAAAGACCTGTGTAGACATTCAGATGGCCTAGAGTCATAAGAAAGATTGTTCAACATCATTTATAAACAAATACAATCAAAACCACAATGAAATATCACTTCACCCCTGTGAGAATGGCCCACATCAGAATGAGTGGAGACAACAGATGTTGGTGAGGAGGTGGGAAAACAGGAACTGTCACTCACCGGCGGGGGGAGTACAAGCTTTTGCAACTGCAATGGAATTGGCGTGGAGATTTGTAGGGAAATAAAAATGGATTCTCACTTGATCCTGCAATACCTCTAAGAATATATACCCCCCCAAATATGAAAACTCTAATGTGAAAAGACTGTGTATGCACTGTTCATAACACAATTGCTAAGTCATAGACCAAATTAATTGCCCATCAACAGACAAATAGCTAATGAAATTGTGGGATAGGTACTCAATGGATTACTACTAAACAGTTACTAGAAAAGTTGAAAAAGTGTCTTGGGACAAAATGAATGGCTTTTCAAGGTGATTATATTGAGTGAAGTAATCAGAGGTAAAAGATAGATTCTGGATGATTTCACTCATCTGTGGGGTATACACAACCAAAATACTGCACTTGCAAAATCTAGTTGAAATCTTAGACTTAGTGAAAATATTGGTTATCAAAGAAAGGGAGTGAATGTGTGAGGCGAGTAGATAGGACACTGGCGTAGGTGGTTTGGTGCATGTGAGTGGAACATGTACACTTCTGGAAGAGGAAAAATGTAATCCCACTATTAAAATAATAGAGAAAAATGCCTAGTATGTAGGATGCTTAGAAAAGAATGATAATATTAGCTGGGGGGTAAAGTATGTAGTGATAAAATGGCATGACATAGGAACTGTTTAAAATTTAAGATTTATTTATTTTTTGCATATAACAACTGGGGTACAGGCCAGTGGTATAAAGTATTCCCCAGAAAGATTGGGGAGCAGAACAGGCAGATTAACTGAAACTCACTGCTGAGAGGAGCAGTGGGTGTGTCAGGAGAGGTCTGCTGTGCCATGTGGGTCACCTCCCTAGCTGGGGATCAAACCTGCATACTGCAATAGCTGCAAAAAAGCTTCATAGTCCTGCGACTTAACCCATTGCACCACCAGAGAGGGTCCATGTTTGTTTCCTTTGTAATTTTCTTAACTTATGAAAGTCACATGAAACCCATAAAAGCAGCTCATACAAAATCTGTTATGTGGTACAAAGTGGACAGTTCATCTATGTGCATGGGTTGAAAACACTAATGAAAGACAGATACACTCAAATTATAATAAACACTACAATATTGGCTTGGTAAATTCAACTGCTATTTTAACATATATTCTAGTATTCAGTTAGTAGTATATATACTTCATTATCTTTTTGTCTTTCTCATTTATTTTTGAAAACACTAATTTCCATCAAAACTTTAAAATTACTTAAGGTGAGGTAATGTTTAGATCTCCCATCAGGTATTGCCACCATAGTGCACACGCCCCCACGTGACCCATGTTCACCCCACGTCACCATAATCCATTATGCTTCCTTTCTTCTTTGTTTTCCCCTCTCCCCCCCCCCATCTTTCCTTCTCTAGATGCGTCAGTTCTATAGTCAGCTTTCAATGGTTAGATTTAAAGCTTGTCTTTATCTGAATCTTAGTTCAGTTACTCTCTAGTCCACATACTAGTGACACCATCTGGTATATATCTTTCTCCTTCTGACTTATTTTACTAAGCATTATCCTTTCCAGTTCCATCCATATTGCCACAAATTCAAAACCCTTAATCAGTTTTACTGAAACTCATAACAAATCTTGGGCTAATAAAATGCAGAAGTATAAAAGACCATGAAATGCATGGGAGTGGTATGAGTTAGACTTTCACAGTGTAGCTTCACTCTGGTGTGTTATGGTTTTCTGAAACATAAAGTATGTTCAATTTAAACATAAGTACAAAAACATTTCAAAAATTATATGATAATTCAAATGATCTTTAACTTGGTCTTCCTAGACTGGTATGTATAATTTTTATACTCATAAATATGTCAGAAATGAGATAAAGAGTACAGATATTAATTGTTCTGGCATGCTAAATTTAGTATGTAGTAATCAAATATTCCAGAACCACTGTTGAATTTTCAGGATGGTTTATTGCCTACAATCTTGTTCTTATACAGAACAATTCCTTTGTCCTGTCTTTGTCAGGGAAGGAAAATTTCCTCTGTGGAGGTGACCTCTGTCCTGCTCAGCAGATTAGATGATTATATGGTTACAGTCCATTGGCTTTGATCCTGAGATGCAAATGTTCTCTTCCATTCTGCAAAATCCCTCTCTGTCTTGGAGTCTGTTCCTTTGTTAGTAGCAAACACTTTCACTGCTACCTTGTCACAATGATTTAGGAAAGGCATATTTTACAGAAATAAGAAGCCCAATGGTGTAGCTGGAACTGATCAAAAGCCATCAGTAAGCTGACAGATTGCTCTTTATGTGAGATCGGCCTTTGGGTCTTAGAGGAAAAATCTCCATATATATACTATGGAAAGACAATACTTGGTTACAAAACTATGCTCTCCAACTAAAAGGAAAATGTTTCTGTAGCTGGAAAAGTACACAGTTATAAGTAAATGACCCGGATCCTTCTAGATCATTCCGTATAACAGTTCATTTGTAATTTTTTTTGGGGGGTCAGGAATATATTCTTTCATTCATTTGGATAGGCATTAGTGGGATATAAAATAAAAGAAGAGGTACTACCTCTGCCTCTACATAATTTATATCATAGTGGGGGATTACAGCAAGTGATTGGGTATCAAGTAAAAGGAGTAGTCACTGTCACATTTTATTTTTCCAACCATTTACTCACATTTACCTATGGGTCCATTAGAATTGAACAAAAATGGAAGGTAGTATATTATTCTCCAGGTGATCAAGGGATAACTTCTACCCCTTCCATGGTAGAGATTAGTAGGATAATGAGTATCAAAGAGATTGAACCTTGTGATTAGAACCAACAAAATGACCTAATCATTCTCAGAAAAATCAGTCCACTGCCAGCATGGTACATGAAAACGTCAAGAAGAAATACAAAGTGGTCAAGCTGGGTACTCATTATCATTAAAAGTGGGTACATTTATAACACCTATCTAAGCAAAACATAAATAACTCATTGACATTCAATGTAGGCTCCTACATTGCCCCTGGGTACTTTCTCATCTCAACCCCAGGAATGAGCACCTGTCTTCTTTTTCCACTTTAGCTACTGCCACCTTATCGTTTTAGGAGACAGTGTATCACAATAAAGACATAATTACTATTTATCAGTTATTATTTCTCTGTGCATGCTCATCTGCTGTATTTTATTCCATCGTAAGGTTGCCATCTAAAAATAAATTTTAATACTATATTTAAAAAGAAAGAATCTGAATACACACCTTTCCAAATACTGATGGATAACAGGTACATGAAAGATTTTCATTATCTCATTATTAGAGAAGTACAAACCAAACAACATTGAGATAGCACGTCACATCAAAGAACATTTACTATCCAAAAATAAGAACAAAAATGCTGGAGAGGATGTGGATAGAAGGGAACTTTTGGTTACTGTTGATGACAATATAAACTGGTACTACCATTATGGAAAAGTATATAGAGTCCTCAAAAAATTAGAAATAGAAATCTCTTATGATCAGTCATCCCACTTCTGGACATTATTTGAAAAATCCCCCCAAAATAGATTGCATGCTTCATGTTTGTTACAGATGTATGTACAATAGCTAAAAATAGGAAGTAACCTTTGTGCCTATCAGCTGAAAAATAGATAAAGAAGACGTGGTATACGTGCGCAATGAAACACTATTCAGCTATGAAAAAGAAAATGCCATGTTGCATCAACCTGAATGGAACTAGTTGGAATCATTCTTAAAGAAATAAACCAGACAGAAAAAGACATACATCATTATCATTTCAATCATATGTGGTTTATAGAGAAAACCAACAGAACTAAATAAAACAAAAATAAAATTTAGGACTGTAAAACCAATTTTTAGTTATCATAAGGGAAGGGGGAAGTTATATGAATAGTTTGAATAAAAGAACAATGTTATGGAATTTTGGTGATGAACTTAATACAAATATGTAAATATAAACATTATAAAACAATGTAGGCCCTCCCTGGTGGTGCAACAGGTTAGGACACAGCACTGCAAGCTAGCCATAGCTGCTTCAGTGCAAGTTCTACCTCCAGCCCGAGAGGTGATCCACATGCTGTGACAGTCCTCTTCTGACCTGCCCACTGCACCCCTCAGCAGTGTGCTTGGTCAATCTGTCTTTTCTGCTACCCATTCTCTCTGGTGAATCCTCTCATCACCCCTGCACCTCTGGCTTGTATCCCAGTTCTGTATGCATAAATAAATAAATATTTAAAAAAATAAATCAATGTATATATAGTTCATTGACATTGATTCTCAATGACACACACCTGAAACATACATGGTGTTATAATTCAATTTTAGTTTAATGTTATCTTTGCAGTCCTCTCATAATTCATTGATCCTTCAAATTTAGTGAAAAAAAGAAATCTTGCTTATATTTCTTTAGCAGAAAGTCTATTATTGTCAGTTGATCAGAAGACCTGAATAATGCATAATAACTATAGACTAAGTAGATTTTTGGGAAGAGGATAAAAAGCAAGAAATAGAGTGAAAATGAAAGACTTA
Source organism: Condylura cristata (assembly GCF_000260355.1). Taxonomy (NCBI): domain Eukaryota; kingdom Metazoa; phylum Chordata; class Mammalia; order Eulipotyphla; family Talpidae; genus Condylura; species Condylura cristata. The sequence continues at coordinate 29,332,153 of NW_004567108.1, read as the reverse complement.
GATAATGTATAATCTTATGAATTTTCAAGTTATTTTTGCCAAGTTCAAGTCTGTAGTTAGAGAAAGTTAGAAGTCTTGCAGTGCATATGGTAAAGCATGCCATCACTGTAATATTTCATATAGTACATGAAAGTCACTTAATTTGGGTAAGGAAGTGAAGGAAACAGTATAAAAACACACATCACTGTAGATCTACCGTTTTAATGGTTCCACTTATATTCTATATGGCCATGAGATAATTCTAAAGTATTATCTATATAGTAATCTATATAGCATTCTATATGGCCAGAGATAATCCTATAACATCTTTGATCTATTGACTTCATTTACAAATGAAAATCATGCTTCTGAGGAATACTGGGAAGCTAAGTATCAATATATATGAAAATACTAAACAAAAATTAGAGTACTCACGTTTACTTAAGGAGTTTTGAAGAGTAGATAAGAAAATTTGGCTACGATGTCTACTAGTAAAGATTTATTCATTCATTTTTTCATGTGGTTTACTTTTACCTACCAAGGTATAGTGAGTTTGGAATAGGAATATTGGTGCTGTAACTTTAAAGATATAGATGGGAAGTTTTTGTAACTGGATGACTGTCCTCTAGGTAAAGTACCTCTAGGTCCATAGGAGTAGACATGTGAAGGTTTGGCAGCCACAGTGAACAGCAGAGCTGTGATTCTTTCCTTAATACAGTCTCACAGCTCTCCCACAGTGAGGTTAACAGTTCAGAACCCTAGAGACTGTTCTGCTAGCCAAAGCAAACTACCTATGGAAAAGATGCCATTTTTCAGTTGATTTCCTGAACAAGAGAAGAAACTCAAAGTGGTGTTATTTTATCTGAACTCACATTTTACTCATTTAGAGATGATGATGAGATGATCCAGCCACATTAGAAAGAAATTTTATATGTCAATTTCATTTTGTTTGAAAGTCTGGGAACTTAAGAACAATATTCCCACAGTCACCTGTCTTGTTAGAGGTGCGAAGGTTAACCTAGGAGAGGATTTGAGATTTCAACTGGAGTAAATCAGGTACTGAAAGTCCAAACATTTTAGTAAGGTTCATGTTTTCAGTGTATTGTAGAGCACATTCCTCAAATGGCAAAGCAACATCTGCCGCTCCAGCCCCAACTATATGCCAATTACTGTTAAAGAGATTTCTGCCTGGGCCAGATGCAGTTCTTATGATTAAACTCATCTGTGCATCTCTTGTATGCAGCCCATTGCCTACTGAAGGCTCTCAGCCAGCTCTGGAGGGTGAATGGAGCTTAATGCAACACTATGCTGTAATGATGCCATTTGTCAACTTGCTAAATCTTGTAAAAGAATACCATTAAGCCAGTTTTCTAAAAAGTTAAGCTTTTTACCCCTGTCCATCTTAGGGATAGCCATCTTACTAATCATTCTACACCTCAGTCACTTTTTAAAGGGACCATCAAGGCAATGCTATAGAATTAACCGATGGAACTTGTAGTGTGCTGAGAAGTTTAGGGCTGTATATATGTGTGTGTGTGTGTGTGTGTGTGTGTGTATACACATATATATGTATATATGTATATGTATATATGTGTGTATATATACACATATATATGTATATGTGTGTGTGTGTGTGTGTGTGTGTGTGTATATATATACACATACATTTATGCTTACAGAACTGGGATACAGGTCAGAGGTGTGGTGGGTGAGAAGATTCACCAGAGACAGAGTGGGGAGCAGAACAAGCAGATTGAAAAAGTACACTGCTGAAGGGAACAGCGGTGGGTCAGAAAAGGTCTGCCACACCATGTGGGTCAGCTTCCAGGTAGGGAATTGAACTTTGCTATAGTGGCTTCAGAGAGATTCATGGTGATGTGCTTTAACCTGTTGTGCCACCAAGGAGAGCCCAGGACTATATATTTTTAAGACATTAATTTATTAGTTTTTTTAATCTGTATAGAGAACAGAAGCAAATATGTTTTTCAAAGAAAATGGTGCTCTACAGACCATTTGTATATGTTGTAATTCATTTTGCTTGACTTAGGAAAGACTTAGCTCAAAACTTCAATTGAATAAATGTAGAGGATGGAGTTTGCCAGCAGGTGTATTTTGCAGATATCATGTTAAATTTAAAGGCAGCTGATACTTTCTCTGTCCACTGACCATAACCACTGAAAATGCAAACACTTGGAGAATTATCTGTATATTTACAATTTACTATAGCATCTTATTATATTTCCATGTACATAGATTACTCTATAAAATTATTAAAAACACCTTTTTTCTATCTGCAGCTAAGTTTGTTACTATGTGTTTTTAAAGTAAATATCATTAATGTATAGGGCTGCTGCTTTTATGTAATGAAAAAAAAATCTCTTGAAAAGGAGTAACAAAGTTTTAGTCATCCTTAAAAACAGTTGCAGCAGTAATGTTTGCACCATGGATAACTTTGTATTGTTTTCACTGAGGGGACTTGTTTCATGTGCTTTGGATCTCATTTGGAGCTTCATGCTATTTTTATTTTCATCTTTTCATTTAACTGAAGTTCATTATGTTCCTCCTATGTGCCATGCATTATAGAAACAAAAAATGAACAAAGTCACTATTTGTGAGGAAGTGATAATGCTACTACACATAAAAATTTCATAGCCCAAAACTTATGGAAAGCTATTACAATATAACAATATGCAGGGTACTTTGGTAACGGAGAAGAAAGAATGTCATTGATAAAAGTAATTTGCTAAAAGCATCCTCTTACACTGGCACAGTTTAAAAAACAACAGCATCAACAACCAGTAACAGCTTTCCAAAATGCTTCAATTGTGTACAAATCATACCCCATGTTGTGAAAATCAGGCTTAATGTACAGACTGTAAATGTGAAAAGGAATAAGACAGGAAATTTATTCCAGACTTTATCCATGATTCATGAGAAAATTAGACACCTGAAAAAATGCTTTGGCTCATAGCAGAGCAGGTTCTTAGAAAAGGCCATCTACAGTTCTTTCAGAATTGGCTGGAAAACATTCATAAAGGACTTGGAGACATTTAATTAATGAATAGAAGAACAAATATAGACAACTGAACCTGCATTCTTCAGGGAAGAAAACACACTTATGTTCAGGATGGAGGAAGAGAATTCTAATAAGCCTGATGTCTGGCCTGTGTGTAACTGGTTGGGGGATGTGGACGAAGTCTTGGTAGCATTGACATCCAGTTGTGGTCTAAGGATTTCTGCTTTTAGAGAGCCACACTGTGCATTGGATTCCTAGACTAGAGCAAAAATGGACAAAAGGGAAGTAGTTAGCTGGATGCTGTAGCAATTACCAGTTCAATTTTCTGTCTGAGTTAAATTCTGAGAGCAACATCCTGAAAGAATTTTCTTCTCTTATGAATCCTAAAGGGTTTGCATTTGGACCGAAGCCAGCAGTGGAGAGTCAGGCAAATTGTGTTGTTTATAGACAAGAGTTTGATGGTTTATTTTCCAAACAACTGACTAAAACAATCTTTGTAATCAGTTTGCAAGTAGGAACCTCCATATACAAAAGGATGTTTTTGCTGCTTGTTTTTAATTTTACCTGAACATTTCAGGAAGCATCTTTAGCTAAAAATCATACCCTTTTACATCTACATACCTTGATCCTTTGGGGATATACATGAAAGTGTGAGGAACAAATGTAGTAGCGTTAGGATCCCTTTGGTGGCAGGGAAAATGTATATTATTTTCTTTTTACCCTTATTCTAAAATAAAATTATAAATTACCTACGATATATTAGAACGGGGTGGGGGGAGAAGTGAATTAAGTGTACATCATAACAAGCCAACCTCCCAAGCATAAGCACAAATGTTTGGAAGGGCTTCAAAGTGTCCCTTACAGCTTTTGACCAAAGTCTGGCAGCTCTGAAGAGGTGCTCAGTAATGGGCACAAAGACTGCCAGATGTACATTGTGCCAATGCCAGCCAAAGGGAGCTGGCAGAAAGTGCAGCCAGCAAACCAACAGTGCCAGGATATAGAAGCCAGAATAGAGGGAGGCAGGGACTGGTTTCCAAGGGAGCAGGATTGTTTTTAATTACTTGCTGTAGTGTTACCCTCAGCTTTGCTCTTTGTGACTCTATGTGGGTTATTTCAATCTTATATCCATCATTCCCTCTGACAGGGTTAGAGAGTCAGAGAATGTGAAATGACTTGTTTCCAAGCAGAGTGGGGACAGACATTGACACAGAGAGTAAGACATCCAGATCAGGCTCCACTAGAAAACCCACATCTTCCCAAAGAGGCAAGGGCTTTTACTGCACTGAATTCTAGCCACTAGTAATGATGTATGTCTAAGAAGCAATTTAAGAAATCCTAGCCAACACTTCTATTTATTTCAGTTAATTTCTTTATTATCATTCTCCATTTTCTGTTTCCAAATTTTCTTGCACTCTTCTCATGGACAGGGCAGTAACCACTATTGATGGAATAGAAGAGCAAATCTTACTAGTTCTGATGGTGGTAGGAATAGCGACCACTTATTACGCAGTTGCCATGTTCCAGGTACTGCACTGTGCATTAAATCATTGTAATCATCATGCAGAATATTATCTTCCTTGTTTTACAGATTAGCATCTAAAAGAGACTAGCATTAAAAAAAAAAGACACAGATTACTTAACAGGTCAGAATACTCCAGAAATAAATGCTTTGATTACAGGTGTGGCAAGCTCTGAGAGTAGTTAAAAGATCCTCTAGTTTAAATATTTTTGGAGAATGAAAAAATAGTCCAGGGGAATATTGTTGGAGTAAGTCATATTTACATTGAACAATAAAATAATGGAGAGAGAATATGTGAAAATAATAGTGAGAACTAGCCAACAATAGGAAAATAAAGGGTATGGAAGGCAGTTGAACCACTTTGACAAAAGATTTGATACAAAAGAGATCACATCAGTTCAAAGTGACTGAAACTAGAGTATGAAGGGAACATAAGTGAAAGATGAAACGAGGGAGGCAAAGTCCTCTAAATACATGCAGAGATGTTTTAAGTTATTCTTAAGAAGTGAATTTATTTGGATGATGTAAAGTAGAAGATAAGGTCTTAGCCAAAACTCTGAGAACAGATTGCTGTGAAGAGAAATGGAAGACAGAGTACATAGATCGGACAATTCCTATTATCTATGTATTACTGTGATTCTATGAACAAGGAAAGATACAGGAAAAAGACTCCACATGCTTGATGATTGAATATGGATGGTGAAATGGGGGGGGAAGCAGTGATGCTGAATTCCATTACTTTTTTGGTTTTTATTTATTGATTTTCTAATATAAAATTTATCTAGAAAAACAACAAAATTCTGCCCACATGATGGCTTTAAAGAATTGTGTGAACAAATGTGCTATTCTCTAAAATAGGAACTATGTTAGTAGGAAGAGGAGTATAGTCTTGATGAACAGCAATTAGGCAATGAGTCCCAGTTCTATTTACATTAACATAGAGATGACTGTCAATTATTTAGGTAAATATTTCCAGTAAGTTTTAGTATACTTGGGGACAGAGGCTAAGGTAAGAGTCATTAGCTAGAGAAGTGGATTGAGTTATTAACATGATTTGATTCATTGTTCAATTTAGAATAGCAATGGTCATTTGAAAAAGAAATTGAGAAGACAATCCCACTTATGATGCCATCAAAAATCATTAAAATATTTACAAATAAACTTAACCAAGAACATGAAAGATCTGTACAATGAGTAATATAAAACACTGATGAAAGAAACTGAAGAAGGCACAAACAGAAATATATCCCATGTTCTGGATTTTAATAATTAGTTGTTAAATGGTCATATTAAAAGCCATATGCAAATTCAATTTCAAATTCCAATGTTTCTACTGAAATATAAGAACTATTCTGAAATTTGTATGAACCTATAAATGAGCCCAAATATCCTAGAAGTCTTGAGTTAGATAATAATGTTAAAGCCATCATACTACATAATTTCAAAATACACTATAAAGTCATAATTATCAAAAACAATATGGTAATTCCTAACTTGTCCCATAACTTCAAATATTTTTCATTAACCTTGTCTTCTGTTTCTGTATAGTTTTCCAAAATGCCTTTTTTTTTTACAACCCTTTTCTGCTAATATTCTGACTGTGGATTTCATTTCCTATAGGAATTGACCCAAATTCCTTAGCTTGAATCCAAGCTTACCTAACATCTGAAAACACACTATTTCTCCATTTAACCACAACCATTTCCTTAGCACTCAATTCTTCCCATCTGCATGCAGCATAATTTCTAGTTTGTCAATTTTCTTCTTACTAACTAAATATTTTCTTTGGGCTTTAGTTTAGATATTTCACTTCCATAAAATCCAAATTGAGCCATTCTTCCATCTTAGGAACTAACAAAACAAGATTTCTTAATTGCCTACTATTTTAAACACTTCCTAATATCTGTACTATATCTATTTCGTAAATTGTAAATGCAAAAACTTGAATGAATCATAAACTTATTTTATTCAACTGTTGAATCAAATAGATACATAAACTGACCTCATCTGGATTGAAATGAATGTACCCACATGCTTTCTGTAGCCCTATGCTTTGTTTTACAGTCTTATGTTTGCTAGATCACAGGCCTTTCACCTGCATTAGAGTGACAATTCTCCCCTCTGTCTGCCATTTCTTTGACATCCTCCTTAGTGACCAGTACCCTAGTAAATTCAAATGGAATTAAATTGAATTTTCAAAATTCACTCTGGTTCATCATTTCAAGAAACCTGATACTGTGCTATTTGAGCATTAAAACATTTTCTAATTATTTTCTTTTCCAAACTTGGATTTTCAAGTGTCTCACTTTTGTCAAGTGGGTATAAGTGGGTATAAGCTAAGGAATGTATCCATGATATATTAGGCAGGTTTCTTTTGGCTGCTAAAGTTCAGCTGCTGAACTATTCTTATCTCAACTAAGGAGAAAAGGCAGAGGTTATAACTCAGTTTGCTGCTCATAAACACAAACTATATATCTGAGAAACTTGCAAAGTCAGTGTTCAGCCTCTGAACTACATGGCTTAGCAGAACCTTGCCCCTCTCTTGATACAGTTTTCATGTGGTAGAAACAGTGATCATGAAGGCTTTGTTGCCTAAAAGGTTAAGAAAGGAAGACAGTCCTCTGGACATCACTGCTAAAAGTGAAATAATAAATAAGGAAAACAATGTGAACTGTACTATAGAACTCATGTATGTAATAGAGTATACATATATGCTCTTTATTTTTCAATCTTAGTGACTCATTAAAAACATCATTCTTCCTTTTATCAATATCAGGATAAGACTGAAACTCCATTCCATATATATTGCCTATCATTGCATAATGGTGATTAAAAATAACAGATATTATAAAGTTATTATATTTTCTTCTAAAGTGTTTTTAATCAAAATTCACTTTTTATAAGGAGATATTCAAATCAAGCCATTTATTCTCTTTTGGTATGTAGATTCAGACCCAACCACAGCAGCAAAACTAACACAAATGTTAGTTCCTAGACCAAAGAGCTCACCCATGCTCCACACAAATATAAATAAGCACATAAAATTTTAGCATGTTTCATAAAAGCTGAATAGTTTTCTGACATGCTTTTTTTCCAGTTTCTTAGTGAAGTAAATTTTCTAGATTATCCAGACACAGGTGATGCTCTTTAAACACTACCAACATTTTATACCCACTGCACATAACTTGTCTAAGCTAGTAATGAAAGGGGGCATGGAGGAATTTCCATAAATCAAAATGACATTAAGGGGGGGAATCATCTTTATAAAGTGGAAAATGTTTGTCCTTCCTACCAAATACACTAAACAGACAGCGAAAGACAAAGTTTCAAAGAATAAAAATATATTTTTTTAAATTTCTTTCTTTGAAAATAATTGTGCTTAAAGCAATTTCATAGGAATGACATTTGACTGGTGTGAAGATTACACAGAGATGAGATTCTTTATACCATGGCTGAGACTTATGGACCTTAAAACCTGATGGCTACTGAATATTCATACTTAGCTGTTGGAATAACTTGTCAGGTTGCAGGTCAGAATTAAAAAAAAAAAAAGTGAATAAACTTATGCCTAGCTGTTCTTCTCCCTACAATGAAATAAATATGTGGTGTAGGTCAAATGAACATCCTTACTACTCAAAACCGCCTCAACAGATCAGACCCTCTTTGGACATTCATATCAACTTAGAATTAGAGGCACTATGGTTCAGCAACCCAAAAATACTAGTCAGAGAAATGTGGTTACAAATCTACAACAACCTACTTCCAGGGAGAAATGGAAGCCGAGCCTGTGAGAAAAATAGAGAAGATGATTTGTCTCAGTGGATAGTGTAAAAGGACTGGAAGGATACATTTATCTCAGCTGATATTGAGGTCTTAATATTTTACCCAGTATTTGAAAAGAAAACTTAAAAGTCAACCAAAAATAATCCCTCCAGTGTATAGGTGAGAGTCACTTAAAACCATAAATATATGCCCAAAAAGGGGACTTTTTATTAGTCAGAGTGGAAATGGTTTTATTGGGCTTTATACCTCTTGTATATCATACTTCATTGAAAAGAAAATTTTACTTTGATTAAATAGGAGAAATAAAAGGAGGAATAGAAAAAAATATATGTCTATATGTCTATACATAGACATGTTTGTTCATTACTTGACAACAAGATACTTAGACTTGCTGGCTTAAACAACACATGTTGACTATCTCACAATTTTGGAGTTTAAAGTCCAAGATCAATATGTTGGAAGGTTTGGTTACCTCTGAGACTATTCCCCTTGGCTTGCAAATAGCTTTCTTTTCTCTATCTTAAGATGATCATTCCTTTGTGTTATCTGTGTCCAAATCTCCTCATCCAGACACACCTTTTATATTGGAGCAGAACCTACTTATATGACCTCATTTTTTCTAATTTACCTCTTGAAAAGTCCTTTCTCTGAATATAGTTGCATTTTAAGTGATGGGGTAGGGAGGTTAGGGTTTTAGCATATGAAACTGGGTAAGTAGGAAGACACAAAATCAGCCCATCACAGTAGGTAGGTGAAAAAAGTAAGTCTTGAAGTAGCTCATATAGATAATTTGAGTAAAACTTATTTTTGCTTACTCCTTCACAAAATTAGAGCTGTAGATGCAAGTTGAAAACTGAAATTATCCTGTAGTATCTGGCACACAATAACATTATGTTTCCCTGTATGCTAGTATATTTTTTCAGTCCTATCTATAGCTTGAATCCGCTTTTATACTCTTCAAGTTTCATACTAAAACTACTTTAGTGTCCTTAAGTAACAAGTATTCTGATTCTTAAATCTGTGAGTGTCACCCGTGAGTAGAATATGAAACAATTTAGTGTGTGATTGCCATTGCTGCAATAAAAAGGACTAAGAATATTAGTGCATAAAATAATGAACATAGACATTATAGCAGAGAATATGATGAAGTAGGAATCTCCAAATCTCCAAAAATTATCTCCTTCCTAAAAGCAATAATTAATGGCAACATTATCAGAATCAATTTTTCAGAACTCTAAAACTTAACAAAGACTTTTTGAAATCTCATAAACTGACTGAATCTCAGTGAAATGGTAACTTTGTACATTTCATCATGCCCTAATCCTATCCCTCTGTCCCATCCTGGCAGTAGACTGCTAAGTAGCTATAGTCACAGTGACTATAGCGGAGTGGCCCGACTAGAAGGGACCCAAAGAATGGCTCTCTTTCATACCAGCTTTCTAGTATTGTCACTGCTTTACTTGCTTGGTGGTCCTGGAAGATTGCATTCAATAGGTTTGCTTTTTTTTTTTTTTTTTTTTTTTTTTTTTTTTTCATTATCTGGAGCTTGTCTGGTGAAAATAGCCTTTTCGCTGAGGGCACTTGTTGAAAGCCATTACAGGCGACTGTAGAACATCAACAGGGGGACATAGGCCTATTCATTGCCTATTTTCTGAGGCAATAATTAACAACTAGGACAAACAATAAGCTAACCAAAAAGCTCTGAAGGAAAACTGGGAAGTGAAATAAACTGGAGAACTTGGAAAGTTCTGAATCATTTCTAGAAGGCCATATCAGGACATATGTGCATGTGTCCAGAGCTAGACATGGGCTCAGGAAAGACCTGAGTAGGTATTGAACTCTCACCTTTAATTGAACTCAGGTCTCTGTACCAACAGGAAGGTTGCACGTTTCCAAATACACTGGCCATCTGCAAAAACCAGTAAATTGTGCAATATACTCATAAGTGGTAAATGAATTATACTTCAATAGATAGATAAGATAGATTATTTATCTGAAACTTTAATAGTGAGTGTATCATATATATATATTATCATATATATATTACCGTATATATATGTGTGTGTGTGTGTGTATATATATATATATATATGAGACATTGACCTGGCTGTGTATTCATATACTATTTTCCTTTCATGATTGTAAAATCTTAGGTTGTATTAATTTTATTATATTTTTTTATTCCCATAAAGCTTGGCATAGTTTGTATAAAAGAGAAACAAATTAAGAAAGCAATAATGTAGCAACCTTTGAAATATATGCCTTAAAAGTTCAAAGCAGAATAAAAATCTAATATGTAGGTGTTAATAAATAAAAGCTCATAAGTCAATATGGAAGCTAAAGGGTGGATGTATATAAATGTGTGTATACTTGTATATACTGCAAAAAAATAAATCAACAGTATGTTTTAAAGATCTTACTGGCTTTTTCAGAAATTCATGAATCAGGTAGTAGATAGAAACAAGCTTTGAGAAACTATATAAAATGAGACTTTTGTAGGTGGAAGAGAGCAGGAATGAGGAAGTTACATTATGAAAAAAAAAGCCTGTTAGTTATTTCAAGATTATCTTTTTTAAAGATTTATTTATTCATACAGAACTGGGGTACAGGCCAGAGATGCGGAGGGTGAGAGGATTCACCAGAGACAGAGCGGGGAGCAGAACAGGCAGATCGACGAAGTACACTGCTGAGGGGAGCAGCGGGGGGGGGGGGGTCAGGAGAGGTCTACCATACCATATGGTCACCTTCAGGGCAGGTGGGAATCGAACTCATGCGGAAGTGGCTTAAGCTTCTTAGTGTTATGCTTTAACCTGCTGCGGCACCAGGGAGGGCCCTATTTCAAGATTATTTTGTTTCAGAATGGCAGAGGTCTATGAAGTAGGTTATCCAATAAATGCTCATCAGACAATTGCTGGTTAATACATTTAAGCTTCCATTTCCTTAAGAGCTAAAACTGCAGTTAAGTTAGGTTTTGATTTAGTAAGATGGAACTTAGCAGAAGTGACTCCATTTTGGCCCTGTTGTCTTTTTTTCCTTTAACAACATGAATATGTTTTATAACCTACTGAATATTTGTCTGAAGACAATCATTCGGTGGCAGGTCAACATGATGCTTTGTCAGAGCTTAGAAGTCTCTTTTTCTATTCAGTCCTTCACACATGGACTGCCAAACTAAGCTTATAGTTCACTGACATCAGGGAGCACTGGGGAAAATAAATAAGAAAACAATGATTTCATCCCAGAATTGGAGCAAAGGAATATAACTCTTCACGGAACAAAGCTTAATCATCATTTGACTTAGAAATAAATTTGAGGGTCACTCCCTGGTCGAGCAACGGGTTAAAGCACAGCACTGTGAAACTAACCGCAGCTGCTTTTGGGCAAGTTCCATCCCAGGTCCAGGAGGTGACCCACATGGTGCAGCAGACCTCTCCTGTCTCACCAGCTGCTCCCCTAAGCAGTGTATTTCATTGATCTGCCTGTCGTGCTCCCCATTCTAACTCTGGTGAATTCTCTCACCGTCCCCCCTGCACCTTTGGCCTGTACCCCATTTCTGTATGCATAAACAAATAAATCTTTAAAAATAAAAAGAAATTTGGGAGATAAGGTTGAAGCATGTTCATGAATGAAATGACTTTTTTGCTTAGTACCTTTTCTAAACAGAATAAAAACAAAGTCTATCCCTAGTTAAACCTTACCCATTTTGTAATTTTTTTGATGAAGACAATAAATCACAGAATCCAGATAGGACAAAAGAATATATATGTATGCTTAGGGCTACAGTTTTTTATGCTTATACAAACTCATAGGATGGCATTTTAAATTGTATGTCATCTCTCCTGTTGGTTACTGCTGCTGCTCAGTGCTGATTGACTGTAATTGATTGACCAGTGGGTGGTGAGCAGCAGGGGAGAAAGCTTACACAGCCTCAGCTGCAATGAGGAAACACTTCAGACATTTCTCAGGGCCTCAAGTTGTCTGGTGTTTATTTTCTTTCAAAGGCACACATGTAACTGCTTAATCTTCACTGTAAGAGCAATTCCTTTTGAAAGGCAGAATTCTTACAAAAATATATGCTCAGGCCCTCCCTGGTGATGCAGCAGGTTAAAGCACAGCACTGAGAAGCTAAAGCCACTTCCGCATGAGTTCTATTCCCGCCTGCCCCGGAGGAGATCCACCTGGCATGGCAGACCTCTCCTGACCCGCCCGCTGCTCCCCTCAGCAGTGTACTTCATTGATCTGCCTGTTCTGCTCCCCACTCTGTCTCTGGTGAAGCCTCTCACTGTCCTGAGCCTTTGGCCTGTACCCCAGTTCTGTATAAGTAAATAAATAAATCTTAAAAAAAAATCAGGATGGTAAAATTAAAGCAGTTCTCAATCAGTTTAACAACTGCTTCTTTGATAGTAAGGTTTCCATGTCCTTTCTAAGGTGCTAAGACAGCTTTGGCCACCTGAATTTTAGACAATCTTCATCACTAATTGTAATGTCCTACTTTGATTTTCTCTTCCTTGGATGTTAATAAATTAACATATGACTGTTTAAGGGATTCTTAGGACATAACACCTCTGGTTCAGACATAAATAATTCTATTGCTCACAGCACAGCAAGCCACTTCAGCATGAGCATGATGTATTGGTTCCCCTTGTGTGACTCCTAAGAAGGCGACACAGTAGGTTTGCTTGTGACTAAAGGAAAGAAAGAAAAAAAAAAAAACAACATCATGTCCATGAATGGGCAAGAAGAATCCTCAGTTTTCAAAATAGATCTATATAACCAAATGTCTCTTCCTCCTAAACCATCCTCAGAATCAGTCCAAAGAGCTGAGCACACTTCTGAGGACAGTGGTATTCAGTGACAAGACTACATGTATAGACCCAGGAGGAAGCGAGGTCGGGAGGAGGTGAGAAACAGAAATATTTTTTAATTGGATTCTAAGGAAGACTTTTCAGTGCTGAATAATACAAAATGCCAGAAAATGGTGGACTATGTGTAACGTTCATCAAATACTTTAACAATGAGTCCCTTTTGGATGAGACTTTGTAACAAATGATGTGCTATTTTGTACTAAGCAATCAGCAATTTCCTGACCAGCATATATTAGATAATCTGCTTCTAGTCTTTCTCAGAGTTGGCTAATAAGAATAAAATAGTAACACTGAAACTTTAAAAAGTGTCAACAGTGGTAAGATACTAACAGTGGCTGTAAGTAGGGCTCAAAATTTATTATTCAGTATCTCAGAAACAATAAGAGTCAATAGCCTTTTCATGGCAAGACAAATGGGTCAACTTTGGCAGGAATCACAAGTCTCACTGACACTAGTAGTCTTTGCAGCAGAAACACAGAATTTTTCACTATGTGCCCAGACGAGGGGGTCTGTGTTGTCTTTTCTAGTGTGATGATGAATCCAGGTAGCCACTGAAGTGATCTTGGTGGTGTAAGAATCACCAGCTACTTGATTCCATTTGGACTCATCAAAGAGTGTGTCGAAAAAAGACATCCAGAAATAGGAGTGTCTTTTATTTTTTAAAGAAATATGTATTCATTTATGCATACACAAACTGGGGTGTAGGTCAGAGGTTCAGGGGGTGAGGGGATTCACCAGAGACAGAGTGGGGAGCATAACAGGTGTGACTATTGAAATACACTGCTGAGGGGAGCAGCAGGAAAAACAGGAGAAGGCTGCTGTGCCATGTGGGCTAGTTCCCTGACTAGGGATTGAACTCTTGTCACAGCGGCTGGCGATAGCTCGATAGAGCTGAGACTTTATCCTCTATGTCACCAGGAAGGCCCAAAAGGAGTGTATTTCAACTATCAGTGTGAGGTTCTCTAAGAGGCATACCACATGGCATAATCACTAAACCAGCCCAGAGGTTAGTAACGCTGTGTTGTAAGTTTCATAAGGGGAAGGCTGATTGGGGCTATAGGAACTGCCTGGAGGTTGGCCAGCAAGAGGATTGTTTCTGTTCTTGGTTTTGCTAACCCTGAGGCTGAACAGTGACTGTAATCCAAGTGACATCATGAGGTATCAATTTAGCTGAAGTGTCATGCTCCAGGTCTGGTTATTTAGCAGGACCTCTGTGAATCTGGGTCCCCTGGTTCTTGTGTCTTTACTTCAGACTATGGCTTGAGAGATCATTTTTCCCTGCAGGAGAAAATTATTTTTTCTTCAAAACCTGAATGACACTAAGGTCAGATACCTGCATTACTGAGTATGTCATTTCTACTTGACTAGTGAGGCATATCAAGTTTTACCCACCTTGTTAGTTATCAAGTTCAAGTTGTGTCACCAGAAATAAAGACAGTAAGAAAGAAAGTTGCAAGATCTCCCTGAGTAAGGAATTCAGTTTCAACATTCAGGCCTAGTAGCTCTATTTCAATCGGATGTGTACTTACAGCTTATCAGGCAGGTGGCACCATTTCACTGGAAAATGACCCCCATAGTATTCCTGCCACCACTGCATTTTATAATTGCCATAGCCCTTTTCCTATTGGGTTGATTGATTGATTAATTAATCATTTCAGCTATAGCTTCATGGAGGAGATAGTATAAGCAGCAGTTCTGAGCTGGAGAATCCCCTCTGGAATTTATGGGAGGAGGCTTGTAATAGGAGAAGTACAAACAGCTGTCACACTATTCCATCACAGTTAGATGCTGTCATCACAAAAAACAATAGATTGAGTTAGCCCAAGGCCCCACCTAGGATGTCACTGCAACTTTCCTTGACCACATCAGAACCTCATCAGCTGAATTTGAGTATCATTTACCCATCAGGAAACAGACCAATATGTTAACAAGTACATATGATAATATATAGCAGATATATGTGGCAGATAATATATAGCTGCCAGAGGACCCCAGCAGGCCCTGGCAAAAAGTACATGACACAGTAGTATGGCAGAGAAGACTGTCTCACAGCAGACAGATGGCAAGAATTTTTTTTTTTCTCCTTTTAGTCCCTTACTCCAGAGTAGGGGTCCATGCCCAGAACTTCTTCATGCCTTGCACATGTCTTAGCATCTAATCTGATGGGCCTAGAGGTCTGTTTTTCTGCATAAACTTCACAGCCCCAACTCACTCTCCCACCCCTGCACCCCCACACACACACACCCACAACTCTGCCCTGTTGCCAAGTGTGTTGGGCTGTGGCCAGCACTCCGCCTCTCTCTACATGTTGATGACCTCTCCAGTGTCAATATATTTGGACCATTAATTACACACTGGATACTCTGCTAAGCACTTTTCTGACTTTATCTTATTTAATCTGTGTGGCAACTGTGTGGTTCAGTTACCATTAATATTTAATGGATGAGAAACTGACATTCATTAAGTCTAATAGGCCAAAACCATGTAACTGTGGGGAGAAAAACTAACATTAACTCAAGTCTCACACCAAGACCCTGTATTTTATCCAGGTACTGAACTCAGAAGTAGTCACAATGAATTTCAATGTTCTTCAAAGCAACTTAATAGGTTGGTTTGGGGATTTAAAGACATAAAGACAATAATCAGACTATACATAAATATTGCAAAGGCAAAGCATATTCTGATGAAATTACATTATCTAATGTACATTATCTGAAATTATAATATCTGATGATATTGACAGCATTTGGCATTGCTTTGTAAATGCAGCATAAATGTCTATGTGATATTGGAAAAAAAAATAGCCATTCACCTCGATCTCTAACAGACTGTTCTAACTGTTCTATGCCCTTCCATAGAGTAACAAATAATTATTCCTCATGATTATTGCTGTTACAATAATTTTCTGCAAAAATGTAAAAAGAGGAAAAATGACTAATTAGAAAGTTTAATTTCAAAGTAGCATTTTCAAGTATTAGAGCAGTCTTTTCAAAACTATTATTTTGAAATTTAGTTGCTAAGCCTCATAGTCTAGTTAATATTTTCTAATGTAAATCATTACTACTTTTTAAAAAAAGATTTATTTATTTATGCATACAGAACTGGGGTACAGGCCAGAGATGCAGGGATAGTGAGAGGATTCAACAGAGACAGAGTGGGGAGCAGAACAGGCAGATCGACGGAGTACACTGTTGAGGGGAGCAGCAAGCGGGTCAGGAGAGGTCTGCTGTGCCATGTGGTCACCTCCGGGGCTGGGGATCGAATTAATGCTGAAGCGGCTTTAGCTTCTTAGTGCTGTGCTTTAACCTGCTGCGCCACCAGGGAGGACCCCGTCATTATTCTTTTAATAATTCCTCTCTTATTTTCCTATATAACTTGTGTTTTGATAGCTCAGGAGCTCAAAAAAAAAAATCCAAAAAGACACATACTCTGTACAATCTATACCAGAAAAATAAATTCTAGATAAATTTCACATACATTACTAAACATTACATATTGAAATATGATTTTATAGTGAACACTCAAAATCAAAAAGCAAAAATTATAGTTGAAATTCAATACACTGCAAATATACATGCATGTCAAAAATATATAAAGAGATGAATGAAAAAGAAATGTCAATAACTTTGCTAGTGGTAAAACTGCATCCATTCATAAAAGTTGCAAGAATAACAATAATAAAAAAGTGGGCACTGTGTCAAGGAATTTACTACATAATCAAGGAGAAAAGATAAAAGTTATATAATCAAGTAGTTATTTTCCACTGGTGTGACCAATAGCAGATTTGTTCTCTGCTTTTGGCATTAACATTTTCTTTTCTTTTTTGGCCTCCTTGGTGGCCCAAAGGTTAATTTTCAACTCTATCACAGCTAAAGTCTGAGTTCTATTTCAGGCCAGGGAAATAACTCATGTATGGTGCAGCAGACCTCGCTGTCTCACCCACTGTTCTCTTTAGTAATGTATTTCAGTCATTCCTCCTGTTCCCCACTCTGTCTCTGGTGAATCCTCTCACAGCCCCTGCACTATGAGTCTGCCCTCTAGTTCTTTAATAAAAATAAATAAGTAAATAAATACTAAAAAAAAAAAAACCTTTTCTAGAAAAACAACACAGGAAGGACTCAGATGAAAAAGGAATTGAAAGATAAAAGCACCATTTGGTGTGGGCATCTCAACAGAGCTGGAACCTCTGGGGTTGTTAAGGTACATATGAAGAGAGGGATGTGGTTTAAAGGGTATTAAAAAACATTTGTGAGCTCTCCCTAGTGGCACAACAGCTCCCAGAAGCCACTGCAGCACCAGTTCGATCCCCCACCATGGAGCTGACCCACAAGGCTCTGCAGACCTCTCCTGACCCGCCCGCTGCTCCCCTCAGCAGTGTACTTCATCAGTTGGCCTATTCTGCTCCCCACTCTGTCTCCGGTGAATCCTCTCACCCACCACACCTCTGGCCTGTCCCCTAGTTCTGTAGACATAAATACATAAATCTTTAAAAAAAAAAAATTGTAACTGTAGCAGATTAGACCACAGGAATAGCTTGAGGGAATGGATTTAGAACAGATCAGTTTTGATGAGAGGAGTAAATGCTAAAACATCAAAGTATCTTGGATAAATTTCAGACCTGTGAGTTAGATACCCTAGAAGTGACTCCTTAATTCTGAAGAAGTTCCAGCATGAGGATCTTGATTTCTTAAGAAAGACTGGGAAGAAAGAATAGAATGGGAATAAAAATAAAAGAGTAGATTCAAAGAGACAAATGAATAATAAACTCTGCTTAGTTTCATGCTCGAAGTAACTAGATTTAATTCTGAAAGAGTGTCTGGCTTCCCTTCATATTTGTGCCCATGTACAATGCCTATATTTGTTGATTTTCAGCAATCATCATTAAGAAGGGCAATCCCCATGAATCGCATTAGGTTTTCTGAGGAGTAATTCTTGTAGGGGGTGAAATGTATGCTACTTCAGGGTGCACCTAACAACTATAATTAACATATAATATACAAGTATGTAAACACAGCTAGATCAATAACAGTAAGCCAGATGTTTTAAAGTATTTGGATGTATTCCACTTAGCTCTTGGGCAAGTCACCTGACCGCTTTATCTGAGTTTTCCTGTAGTTAACACAGAGCAAATCAATTCTTCCCTACGGTGTTTTATGAGCATTCTCATTGGATACATATTAAAGAACTATGTAGGAGTTCCATATTAAAAACACTTGAACATATGGAACATTCCTAGATAAAGTTCAAAATATTCCATTATTATGCATAAAAGTATAAAAATCTCACTTCCATTATCTTTTCTTTATACCATCTCTCACAATGTTATCACTGTGCATATTCTGAAATGAACACATATACTTCCTGCTGAAGCATGGATAGCCTGTAAAGCAAGGTTATATACTCTAAAAAAACAACAGAGGCTTATACACAAAAGACTTTTTCTCCCAGAGATAAGAAAATTCAGGATGAGGATTGGCAAACATCCAGTTCTTCATTCAATATACCTGTATGTTATCTGGGTCCACTCCAGCAAGTCAACTAAATGGTGAAATCTGCCCTCTAGAGATTAATTTTGTTTCCTTTCATATTGCACACTGAAGTTTTTCTCTTCATAATGTACTTCCAGAACTTCAATTTCCAGGTTACATGCAGTATTAAAACTAGTGTATTCACGGTTTTGAATTACTGTTCTTCCTCATTCTCATGCTTCTTTTGAGAAAACACAAAGAATGGCCAACTAATTCAAATAGCCATATAATTTACAGTTGGAAATCCTGTAGTGCCATCATGGAAGACTTCTTCCCTCCTCATTGTTAAGCTATTTCTGTCAGGATTGTCAAAAGAAGGCTAACTTTTCAAAGAAAATGACAGATAATTAATCTCCCAGGACAAAGAAAATGGAGAACAATTGAAATAGCAACTCTCCTCATTTTCAGTTATACAAGCTTTAATTTTAAAATCCAACACTATTGGAACTGAAAACATAAGAGAAAAAGAAAATAATACACTTTTTGGTATAATTTTGTTCTAACTTGTAATCATTTTGAGGCTTTAAGTATCTTTTATAGATTACATAGTACCTAAAACAAGGCTAGGTATATGATATGTATTTAATACTTATGAATGTATTTAGGCTCAGACTTAAGTTTATACTGAAGATCCATCCTTACATCATACAGCTTTATGTAATTCAAAGATTCATTTTTGAAAACCCCACCAACCAAATTAGCTTTAAACAAGGCTTCTCTTTCATAGAGAAAATATTCACAATCATTTAACAAATGCTTACTGATAAATTCATTTGCCTGATCTCCCTTTTGTATGCATTTGAATATCTTCAGATATACCATACACTTTCCTGCCTGCTCTCTGGACTGAATTTTCAGTGCTTACCTTGCTATTATTGCTGCTCATAAGCCTTGTAAGTTTATCAGTCATCATATATATATAAATATACATACATACATACATACACACACACATACACCTAGTTTCTCACATCATAGCTGGGGGAGTTAGATGACACTCCTTTTCAAGGACCACGCATATATTCATATTTGATCATAAAAATATAAATAAAGATGGGTGGCAAAAAATAGAAAAATGCAAATAAAATGATTCAGTGAGCCACTTTCATACATTGTAGTCAATAGAAATATTTAAAAGTCATATTACATTAATTCTGATTTCTTTTGTCAGTCATAGTAAAAACATGCAAGAACCAAAAATAATGCTGTCCAACCATAAATAAAGGCTAAAATGTAGTGGTCATAAGGTCTGACTCTGGTTTTTGATGTCTAGTTTTGTTGTTTTGTTTTTTAAAAGATTTATTTATTTGTGCATACAGAACTGGGGTACAGGCCAGAGACGTGGAGGGTGAGAGGATTCACCAGAGACAGGGTGGGGAGCAGAACAGACAGATCGACGAAGTACACTGCTGAGGGGAGCAGCGGGCGGGCCAGGAGAGGTCTGCCACGCCATGTGGATCTCCTCCAGGGCAGGCGGGGATAGAACTCATGCTGAAGTGGCTTAAGCTTCTTAGTGCAGTGCTTTAACTCGCTGCACCACCAGGGAGGGCCCAATGGTTTTAATGATGAACATCTTTGAAAGGTTTCCTAACGTAGATGTGCTTCAGTTTACTCATTTGTAAAGTGAGATTTTGCCTACTTCATAAGGCTGTGATGAGAATTAAACCACTTAACTATTGTCATCATATAATACTTAACTCAGTGTCTGCAACACTGTGCAGGACTCAGATATGTTACCATGACTGCCTGTATCTCTTTGTGGTCTGATTCCAAAACTTACACAACATTAACAGAAAGGGTAAGAAATTAGCACAATAAATTTCATTTTTCATTTACAAAACCAAGAGAATATTTAATTGACTCAGAATTTTAGAACAGAACTTATGCTCTGTGCCCTGAAACATGGTAATTTTCCTGGTAATCAAGACACCTATTTATTCCCTTTTATCCATTTCTAATTACCAAGCTTGCCAATGAAACAGTCTATTCCAAAGATTAAATCAATTGAACCAAAATAAAATAAATAAATCTTAACATTTCTATAGATATTCTCATAAGAACAATGGGGCCTACTTCTTAAGTTGTAACCCAAATACAATTTTTATGAACAAATGGGAAATTTATACAATCTTATATTTGAAATAAATTCCCTTCTTGTTGAATTAATGTATTAGGGAAATAGAACTAAAAAGTGTAGCTGTACAGAGATAAAGATGTTTATTTTAAAGGAATTAGCTCAGATAATTATAGAAGCTTGACAAGAGCAGAATCCATAGGAAAGGCCAGCAAAATGGACACTAAGAGAAGAGTTGCAGTTCAAGTAAAAATTCCTTCTCCATTTTTTGACAGGGAAGGCAATCTTTATAAATTAAAAACCTTAACTTACTGAATGAAGTCCACCTACATTATAGAGAGTATTTATACTATACATATGAGTGGAATCACCTGATACTTGTCTTTGCCCTTTTGACTTATTTCACTTAACATTTACCTACAGTTCCATCCAATTTATTGCAAAATGCAAGATTTCATCTTTCTTTTTGTAGCTCAGTAGTTTCCCATTGTGTATATATACCACATTTTTAAAAAAGATTCATTTATTTACTAATATATATGAGAACTGGCTTACAGGCTAGAGGTGGGGGGGGGG